>NC_088376.1:63523712-63826742 GCF_037993035.2 Macaca fascicularis | reverse complement strand
GAAATACTAACAGCAACTACTCTTCCTCATCATCTTCATTAGCATCATCATCATCAGTGTGGTAGGCAGATGGCCCCCCTCAAATATGTCCACACCCTAACCCCTGTGAATCCATTACCTTACATGGCAAATGGGACCCTGCAGGTGTGATAAAGGTAAGAGTCTTGAGATGTGAATATTTTCCCCCATTACTTAGGTGGTCCCAATGTATTAGGTGGGCACAAAGGTCTTTATGAGAGACAAGCAGGAATATCAGCCAGAGGAAATCTAGCAATGGAAGCAAAAGTTGAACTGATGCCATTGCTGGAAGGTGGCTGCACCAAAAGACTAGCCAGTCTCTAGAAGCTGGAAAACACAAGAGGCAAATTCTCTCCTAGAGCCTTCAAAAGGAGCACAGGCCTGCTGACACCTTGGTTAATGCCATAACACTCATTTTCAGATATCTGACCTCCAGAACCATAACAACAAACTTGTGCTGTTTTAAACCACTAGATTTTTTTTTTTTTTTTTGTAATTTATAGCAGCAGTAGGAAACTACTACCATCATCAGTACATACAACAACCCTATCAGGTGGTTGGTTGTTATTGTCCCCCGCTATACAGATTAGGAAACTGAAGCTCAAAGGCATTTCAGATAGCAAGTAACAGAGCCAGAAATCAAACACAGTACTGTTTGGCATCAAAATTCATGTTCTAACTAAATAATTACACTATAATGCCTTCAAGAGCAATTGGCATAAGAATTATTTAGTATTTATTTATATCAGCTGCCAAGCACTTGATAATCTAGCTTTTCCCTATTATCCATCCCGTCTAAATGATCTAACATCTTGGCTTTCTCATGTTAAAGCTATCAGTATCTTCAGAGTTGTATCTAGGCAACAGTAGGACATTACACTATATTCTGCTTAGCACATAGTTGTTTCTCATTATAATCCTTACTCTATACAACTTCCATTGTAGTCTCTGGGTTAATGCCACAGAGGTGCTGCACAGTGGAAAAGAAAGAAAGAAACTGGCCTTGGAGTCAGCAAATAAAGGTTGTATTCCCAGCTGTGCTACTAATGATATACTATGTGACCTTCCACTTTGAACCTTTCAACCTCTTATATGAAAAACCTCTTTCTACTCTGAAGCTCTTATCTGAAAAAGTCAAAGCCAGACAATGTCTTAAGGATCTGTTATGAACTAAATGCTTGTGTTCCCCAAAATTCATATATTGAAGCCCTAATCCCTAATGTGATGGTGTTTGGAGGTGGGGCTTTTGAGAGGTATTTAGGTCATGATGATGAAACCCTCATGAATGGGATTAGAGCCCTTACAGGAAGGGACAAGAGAGAAATGACCTCTCTCTACCTGGTACAATACCGCAGGAAGGCAGCCACCTGCAAATTAGGAAGAGGAACCTCATCAGACACCAGATCTGCCAGCACCTTGATCTTGGACTTCCCAGCCTCCAAAACTGTGAGAAATAAATGTCTGTTGTTTAAGCCACTCACCTATAGTCTTTCGTTATAGCAGCCCAACCTTAGGCAGAATGCTTTGAGATATAAAGTTCTGGCTTTGTAACTTCCAAATCTATACAGGGACTCCACTATCTAAGTGCTAATCCTAAATCGGCAATTTCTTGTGCAATGATTCCAGCTGGGTGCCTTATTACTTCATCGTGGGTCCCTTACCATCTGCCTCCTTTCGTTAATAATACCACCATTTTCCCAGTCTTTGAGATACATTTTTACACATCCCTATGTTTCATTCTCTGGAGTCTGTCAGGCACCACATTCAGTTGCCTTCTTCATGTAATTAGGGTCTATTATTTTTAGGACAATAAACATGGCAACAGGATGTTAGCTGAGGAATATATTAGAATCTACTAGGTGAGTCAGGAGTTTGTACTGGTTATGGGAATGAAAAGAAAAGAACAAAGTTTTAAAAATGATTTGGAGGAAGGCATCTGGACGTGGTGACTAAAACTTGCTTCTTTATTTTTAAATAAGTTTAAACCCCTCAGTACAGATTTTAAAATCTGAAACTATCTACATGTGTAATCTTATCTCCCAATGTTTCCCAGTCTCTTGCTTCTTCCACAAATCATCAATGACACTCACTAAATTAGTTAGGCTCATTCATTCCTACATAATTTCAGCTCTTCATCAGGTTTGACATGTAAACTGCCTTCACATTTCGTATCACATCATCCTCACAACAACCCAACCATTGGAAAGATGAGGCAAGTTTACAGAACTTGATCGAGGTTACAGCTAAATAAAGGGTGGAGCCAGGACTCACCAGGGGCTTCTGCATCCAAGTTCTTCTTATTTATTTATTTATTTATTTATTTATTTATTTATTTATTTTTGAGACGGAGTCTCGCTCTGTCGCCCAGGCTGGAGTGCAGTGGTGCGATCTTGGCTCACTGCAACCTCCGCCTCCCAGGTTCACACCATTCTCCTGCCTCAGCCTCCCGAGTAGCTGGGACTACAGGTGCCCGCCACCACACCCAGCTAACTTTTTTGTATTTTTAGTAGAGACGGGGTTTCACCGCATTAGCCAGGATGGTCTCGATCTCCTGACCTTGTGATCCGCCCACCTCAGCCTCCCAAGGTGCTAGAATTATAGGCGTGAGCCATCGCACCTGGCCAAGTTCTTCTTATTTGACATCACTACCTCATAAACCTTCTCACAAATACAGTTTTATCAGGCAGCTCCCAGGTATTTCCTTGTTCTCCATTTTCACGCCGTGTTCTTAAAAAGCTATCCTCACAAAATGCACATATTGACCCACAGGTGAGGGTGGCTCAGAAAAGGGTCATGTGTACACAATTCAGAAGGAAATAAATTTTGCTTATCATTTTAATATCAAGCAATGTTTGCATTTCATTCTTTTCTTTAACTTTACATGCCCTAGTAGGAGTGAATACAGCTAGACCAAGGGTGGGCAAAAGTCAAAGAAGGTGAAGTATGCCATAAAATAAACACAAGTGAGATCAAAATGTAGAACGATTACTCTTGACAATTCCTATGAGAAATACACTGATATTTCCCAGATAGAGAAGTTATTCCTCTTAAGAATATCCAGTTGTTATTTGCCTAACGTCATTCAATCATAGTAATCTAACCTGCATGAAATAAAAGAAGGCAAAGAATCATGGAATGTAGAAGCTGGAAAGACCTTAAAGGTTAACTGACCCAACTGAATTAGCCTGGATTCTATCATTTACATGTGACATAATAAAGGACAACTCAAACTGGCATAAGAAAACAACAACAATTTTAAAAGCCTTTACTGGAGAAACACCTGAAAAGGTAGTGTTAGATTCATGCATAGATAGGGTCTGCTTTCCTCCATATAGGCTCCATCTCCAGTTACCTCCACACAATTCCAGCTTTCTATTCTACTTACTTAGGAATATTATAGGGAAAAAAAGCATCTTCTTTAATAGTTCCAGACAAAGCCCAGAAGTTAACTTCTGATCCATCCATCCTGGGTTGCCTACCCACCCTAACTACTCCAGTGGCCAAGGGAAGTAGAGATTCATTGACCTAAACTGGGTCACATGCTCACTCCTGGATAAAAGGGAACAGACTGGGTTGGACCCAATACTTGAAAGTAGGAACTTTTTCAAGTACAGGGAGAAATGGAAGCTGAGCAGACAAAACAAATGTCTACCATAAAAACACCTTATTATAGATGAAAAAACTGAAGTCAGAGAGTTAGGACTATATCTCAAGTTTTCAGTAATTCATTCAGAATTTAAACAGATAAATTAACACCACCCATGTAGATACTTTTGAATTTTATTTACCTGTGCTTCATTGTTTTAGCAAACACTCTATAAACCTTGTATTTTTACTCAAAATATAAAGTAAAGGGCGAAATTGTCCACCTTTTATTGAGGGTAATGTAGTCCCTTTCATTATAAAAACAAATATAAAAATAAGGAAATAAGACTTATTGTTATTCACGGCACTTGAAGTGAATAACTTTTGCTTTGGGAGGCCGAGGCGGGTGGATCACCTGAGGTTAGGAGTTCAGGACCAGCCTGACCAACACGGTGAAACCCCGTCTCTACTAAAAATACAAAAATGAGCTGGGCGTAGTGGCAGGCTCCTGTAATCCTAGTTACTCGGGAGGCTGAGGCAGGGGAATCACTTGAACGTGGGAGGTGGAGCTTGCAGTGAGCCAAGATCATGCTACTGCACTCCAGCCTGGATGACAGAGTGAGAAGAAAGAGAGGGAAGGGAAGGGAAGGGGAGGAGAGGGGAGGGGAGGGGAGGGGAGGGGAGGGGAGGGGAGGGAGAAATTTCAAATAACTTTGTTTTGAAAGTTATTTGTGCTAAAATGGAACCACCGCTTTACTTCATAAATACATAAAAAGACACACCTGATTCCATATTCTATCAATAGTCCACATTATACAGTATGGACAATTTTCCTTTTAGAACAATAGACTCTGCCATTTCAAATGTCAACTAAGCAGCCTAAATGTTTCACCAAGAATGAGATACGTTATTTTTCTCTGTTAAAATTTAAAGGCAAAGCTGGAATACTGGAGAGGGCTACCAAAAGAGTCATGACAGGACATAGTCACTGCAAAAGGCTTCCACACCCAAAATGGGAAACCTGGAAGCAGAAAAGGTTAAGTAAGCAATATGGATATGCATATATCCGAAAAAGAGATTGAGAGACAAGGATGAAAATCCACAAAAGAAAATAATTAGATGAGGAATGTGGGCTAGAGAGTTTAAGCCACAAAAAAGACTTTGTCTTACACTACAATAGCATTTATTATTTTAGGCTATAATTATTTGTTTATATGCCTGCCTCTCCCATAAGCCTTTAACCTCTTTAAGAGCAGGGATCATGCCTTGCATTTCTATATTCACAAGACTATATACAATAGATACTCAAAATGAAAGAATGAATAAACACTAGAATATAAATGAATGGAGTCCACACAAAAAAGGACTATTATACATATGAAGTTCAGAAAACCATATGGTTCCAACTGCAAGACAAAAAGGCAAAAGGACTGTTTTTGTATTATATTTTAAGGCAGCCACCTTACTTACAGCTCTTAGTCACAAAGTCTGATCTGGATTATCCAACCAGAAACACAACCAAAAAACAACTGTAGTTGTAAATTAAAGCAGGAATTTTGTTTACTTGATTCTAAACCTGTAGTTTGTATGAATAATGGTTTAAGTCATAAGGACTTTGGAGGCTAAAGATAAAATGTGTTGAATTTTATGAAAAGCACATTCAAGAGTTATGGTGGTATAATTTGCAAAGCCCACACTGTCAGAATTTTAAAGAATGTAATTAGAAGGAAGAAACCATGACCTTTTGGAAGCAAAAAAAAAAAAAAAATTCCATATTTTTTCTGGAAACAAAAGGCATTTTTTTAAAAAAGAAGTGTAACATCAGGAATATTAACTTCTTTCTTTTAAAGTGGTAGAAACTTAGAATTTAAAATCTGGATTTTTTGTTTGTGGCTTTTGGCAAGTAAAGGATAGGAAATTTAGAATCAAACATCAAAATATACTTTTGGAAAGAAGTGTCAGAAATTTGGTTAAAACTATAGAGACTAAACTACTATTAAACAATCAACTACAAAAACTGAATAAATCCACTGCCATCTAAGGCGAAATAAACAGGGAGAAGAATTAAATGAGAGGGAGAGGATCAAAGAAAGAAGAAAATCTGAATTTCTTTATTTTTTTAGCTTTTATTGTAGTTCAGGTACACCTGCAGGTTTGTTATACAGGTAAATTACATGTCATGAAGGTTTGGTGTACAGATTATTTCATCACCAGGTAATAAGCATGGTATCTGATAGGTAGTTTTTCAATCCTCACCCTCCTCCCACTCTCCACCCGCAAGTATGCCCTGGTGTCTGTCCCTTTCTTAGTGTTCATGTGTACTCAATGTTTAGCTCCTACTTACAAGTGAGAACATGTGGTATTTGGTTTTCTGTTTCTGCATTCGTTTGCTTAGGATAATGACCTCCAGCACCATCCATGCTGCTGCAAAGGACATGATCTCATCGTTTCTTTTTATGCCTGTGTAGTATTCCATGCTGTATATATACCGCATTTTCTTTATCCAGTCCATGGTTGATGGGCATCTAAGTTGATTCCACGTCCTTGCTATTGTGAATAGTGCTGTGATTAACACATGAATGCATGTATCTTTACAGTCGAACAGTATATATTCCTTTGGGTATATACCCATGTGATGGTTAATATTAAGTGTCAACTTGATTGGATTGAAGGATATAAAGTATTGTTCCTGGGTGTGCCTGTGAGGGTGCTGCCAAAGGAGATCAACATTTGTGTAAGTGGACTGGGAAAGATAGACCCACTCTCAATCTGGGTGGGCACAATCTAATCAGCTGCCAGTGCCGCCAGAATAAAAGCAGGCAGAAGAACGTGGAAAGACTAAATTGGTTTAGTCTTCTGGCCTACATCTTTCTCTCATGCTGAATGCTTCCTGCCCTCAAGCATCAGACTCCCAAGTTCTTCAACTTTGGGACTCAGACTAGCTTCTTTACTTCTCAGCTTGCAGACAGCCTATTGTGGGACCTCACCTTGTGATGGTGTGAGCCAATATTCCTTAATAAACTCCCCTTTATATATACATCTATCCTATTAGTTCTGTCCCTCTAGAGAACTCTGACTAATACAACCCAATAATGGGATTGCTGGGTTGAATGAGAGTTCTGTTTTAAATTATTTGAGAAATCACCAAATTGTTTTCCACAATAGCTGAAACACTTAAATTCCCTCTAGCAGCGTGTAAGTGTTCCCTTTCCTCCGCAACCTCACCAGCATCTGTTGTTTTTTGACTTTTTAATAATCGCCATTCTGACTTGTATATCATTGTGGTTTTGATTTGTATCTAATGATTAGCGATGTTGAGTACTTTTTATCTGCTTGTTGGACGTGTGTTGATGTCTTCTTTTGAAATATGTCTGTTCATGTTCTTTGTCCACTTTTTAATGGGGTTGTTTTTTGCTTATTAATTTAAGTTCCTCACAGATTCTGTATATTAGCCTTTGCTAGATGCATAGTTTGCAAATATTTTCTCCCATTCTGTGGGCTGTCAGTTTACTCTATGGATAGTTTCTTTCACTGTGCAGAGTTCTTTAATTTGATTAGGTCCTATTTGTCAATCTTTGTTTTTGTTGCAATTACTTTTGGTGTCTTCATCAAGAAATATTTTCCAGAGTCTATGTTCAGAATACTATTTCCTAGGCTTTCTTCAAGGGTTTTTATAGCTTTAGGTTTTACATTTAAGTCTTTAATTGATCTTGAGTTGATTTTTATATATAGTGAAAGGAAGGGGTCCAGTTTCAGTGCTCTGCATAGGGCTAGCCAGTTATCCCAGCATCATTTATTACATAGGAAGTCCTTTCTCCATTGCATGTCTTTGTTGACTTTGTCGAAGATCATATAGTTGTAGGTATGCAGCTTTTTTTTCTGGGTTCCCTATTCTGTTTCACTAGTCTATGTGTCTGTTTTTATACCAGCACCATGCTGTTTTTGCTACTATAGCCTTGTAGTATAGTTTGAAATTGAGTAATGTGATGCCTCTGACTTTGTTCTTTTTGCTTAGGATTGTTTTGGCTATTCAGACTCTCTTTTTTTTTGGTTCCATATGAATTTTAGAATAGTTTTTTCTAATTCTTTGAACAATGTCATTGGTAGTTTGATAGAAATAGCATTGAATCTGTAAATTGCTTTGGGCATCTATTGAGATAATCCTGTGGTTTTTGTATTTGGTTCTGTTTATATGCTGAATTATGTTTATTGATTTGTGTGTATTGAACCAGCCTTGCATCCCAGGGATGAAGTAAATTGTCCCTGTTTGCAGATGACATGATTGCATATTTAGAAAACCCCATCATCTCAGCCCAAAATCTCCTTAAGCTGATAAGCAACTTCAGCAAAGTCTCAGGATACAAAATCAATGTGCAAAAATCACAAGCATTCTTATACACCAATAACAGAAAAACAGAGAGCCAAATCATGAATGAACTCCCATTCACAATTGCTTCAAAGGGAATAAAATACCTAGGAATCTAACTTGCAAGGGATGTGAAGGACCTCTTCAAGGAGAACTGCAAACCACTGCTCAATGAAATAAAAGAGGACACAAAAAAATGGAAGAAAATTCCATGTTCATGGATAGGAGAATCAATATCATGAAAATGGCCATACTGCCCAGTGTAATTTATAGATTCAATGCCATCCCCATTAAGCTACCAATGACTTCCTTTACAGAATTGGAAAAAAACACTTTAAAGTTCATATGGAACCAAAAAAGAGCCCGCATTGCCAAGACAATCCTAAGCCAAAAGAACAAAGCTGGAGGCATCATGCTACCTGACTTCAAACTATACTACAAGGTTACAGTAACCAAAACAGCATGGTACTGGTACCAAAACAGAGATATAGACCAATGGAACAGAACAGAGCCCTCAGAAATAATACCACACATCTACAGCCATCTGATCTTTGACAAACCTGACAAAAAGAAGAAATGGGGAAAGGATTCCCTATTTAATAAATGGCACTGGGAAAACTGGCTAGCCATAAGTAGAAAGCTGAAACTGGATCCTTTCCTTACACCTTATACAAAAAGTAATTCAAGAGGGATTAGAGACTTAAATGTTAGACCTAAAACCATAAAAACCCTAGAAGAAAACCTAGGCAAGACCATTCAGGACATAGGCATGGGCAAGGACTTCATGTCTAAAACACCAAAAGCAATGGCAACAAAAGCCGAAATTGACAAAATGGGATCTAATTAAACTAAAGAGGTTCTGCACAGCAAAAGAAAGTATCATCAGAGTGAACAGGCAACCTACAGAATGGGAGAAAATTTTTGCAATCTACTCATCTGACAAAGGGCTAATATCGAGAATCTGCAAAGAACTCACACAAATTTATAAGAAATAAAAACAAAGCAAAACAACCCCATCAAAAAGTGGGCCAAGGAAATGAACAGACACTTCTCAAAAGAAGACATTTATGCAGCCAACAGACACATGAAAAAATGCTCACTATCACTAGCCATCAGAGA
The DNA here is from genome assembly GCF_037993035.2 of Macaca fascicularis. Classification (NCBI taxonomy): domain Eukaryota; kingdom Metazoa; phylum Chordata; class Mammalia; order Primates; family Cercopithecidae; genus Macaca; species Macaca fascicularis. Next base: position 63,817,654 of record NC_088376.1, on the reverse strand, counting down.
AATGCAAATCAAAACCACAATGAGATACCATCTTACATCAGTTAGAATGCTGATCATTAAAAAGTCAGGAAACAACAGGTGCTGGAGAGGATACAGAGAAATAGGAACACTTTTACACTGTTACTGGAACTGTAAACTAGTTCAACCATTGTTGAAGACAGTGTGGCGATTCCTCAAGGATCTAGAACTAGAAATACCATTTGACCCAGTCATCCCATTAGTGGGTATATACCCAAAGGATTATAAATCATGCTGCTATAAAGACACATGCACATGTATGTTTATTACGGCACTATTCACAATAGCAAAGACTTGGAACCAACCCAAATGTCCCTCAATGATAGACTGGATTAAGAAAATGTGGCACACATACACCATGGAATACTATGCAGCCATAAAAAAGGATGAGTTCATGTCCTTTGTAGGGGCATGGATGAAGCTGGAAACCATCATTCTCAGCAAACTATCACGAGAACAGAAAACTAAACACCGCATGTTCTCACTCATAGGTGGGAATTGAACAATGAGAACACTTGGACACAGGAAGGGGAACATCACACACTGGGGCCTGTTGTGGGGTGGGGGGAGAGGAGAGGGATAGCATTAGGAGATATACCTAATGTAAATGACCAGTTAATGGGTGTAGCACACCAACATGGCATATGTATATATATGTAACAAACCTGCACGTTGTGCACATGTATCCTAGAACATAAAGTATAGTAAAAAAAAATTGTTTTGGGGCAATATGGCCATTTTGACAATACCAGTTTTTCCTATCCATGAGCGTGGAATGTTTTTTTCATTTGTTTGTTATCTCTGATTTCTTTCAACAGTGTTTTGTAATTCTCACTGTAGAAATCTTTTACCTCCCTGATCTGCCGTATTCCTAGGGGTGTGTGTGTGTGTGTGTGTGTGTGTGTGTGTGTGTGTGTGTGTCTACTGTGAATTGAATTGTGTTCTTGATTTGGCACTCAGCTTGGATGTTGTTGGTATATAGAAATGCTACCAATTTTTGCACATTGAGAAAATCCAAACTTCTAAGCCTGGTATTCAAGGCTTTCCATGATTAGGATCAATGAATGGTTTTACCCATATCCTTCACTGTTCCCTACTCATGCCCTTTGAGGCAACCAGACATGTATATCCTAAAAACACTTTACCTTGTACATTCCACCATCTTTACCCTTTTTTACATAAGGACTAGGAAAACACTATCCAGCTAAGAGTCTAAGGACAGTTCCCAGAAATATACCAACTGGCTCTCGCTCCTTCAAGATAAGTTTTCTGAATTTCGGGTAAGTATGGGCAACAAGAACCACCTTTCCCCAAGCTCTAGTCTTCATTGTAAAACAAACTGAACCACATGATGGGGTCAAAGTACCTAAGTAATTTATACGTAAAATACATGTCTAAGGTCTGAAAGAAAGATCTCTCTAAATAACTGGGTACCACCTACCTGGCATGCCAAGAACACCTGAAAGTCCAGTAAACTTTACTAGCTGAGTATGCACTAACTTGACATTGCTACCTACAACCGATGTGTGGGGACTTGTGATCAGAATGTAAGTACCTATTTGTGCAGGGAAAGTCCAGTATAGACAAAGAAAAGTTAATTAAAGTTTGACCTTACATGCTCTCTTCTTCCTGAATACTATAAAAAGGTAAAAGATTTTGTTGACATCTGTAAAAATGAATTAAATTGAAAACAAGCCCAGTGCAAACTACCTTTTCTTTTACAAATACTTTGTATCAAGACTGTCTTGCTAACTTGCTCATAATGTAAGCACCTTATAGATTACTTGATAAAATTCAACCCCAAATAAATTATTTTCAATGATTTTCAATCAGTTTCAACACTCATTCAGTATAACTCAAATGTACCCCTTATTATTTGATACTCTTCAGGTGAACAAATGACCATAAATATGATATTTAATAATTTTAGTATTTTTATACTTTTATAGTTGACCACGGTCAACTATAAATAAATGAGATCATTATCTTCCTTTTCAGATTTTCTATTTTTTCTTTAATTTATGCAGTCCATCATAGCATAAATAATTAAATGTAGGCTGATTATTGGGAAAGGGAAAAGTTTGTATTTTCTGTTCTATCTAGATCTACATGGGATTTTAGAAAGATTATGATGCTATACTCTTAATACAGGTAGGATAGGTAGAGTGAACATTCTAAATCTATGGAGCAATAGAAAAGAATAAAGTATTTGTAGTAGGCTGAATGGTGGCCCCAAAAACAATTATGTATATGTCCTAATCTCCAGAACCTGTGATTATTATTTTATATGCCCCCCACCACTGTCAAAAAGAAAAAGTGATTAAATTAAGGGCCTTGAGAATTTTGGCCCTAAATGCAATCAGAGGGCGTTTTCAGACAAAAGAGGATTGGCATCATGCACCCACAAGCCAAGGAATGCCAGAAGCTACCTCCAGCTGGAGAAGAAGGAAATGGATGCCTCCTTAGAGCTTTCATATGGAGTGGGACCCTGTCAACACCTTGATTTTTGAAATTTGGCCTCCAGAGCTGTGAGAAAATAAATTTCCACTATTTTAAAGCCACCAAGCTTATAATAATTTATATCAGCAACCACAGGAAACTAACATCTTAAACAATATCTGTTTTCAGTTAAAAGATGAAATGACTCTGCTTTCGGTGAACTCTAGAAGAAATAAAATACAGTGTCATAAACATAAATTCTACAGTAAACTACCTGAAGTACCTTTAGAGATGACCAACCATCCACAGAATACAATCAGAAAAGTATGATATTAAAAGCATAGTTGCTGACTATACAATCATTGAAAAGTTGACCCTTGCAGCCAGTTTGTTTAAAGGGAATGAGTTAAATTAACTTCATTTACTTAAACAGCATTGGTTTTTGAAGCATAACAGTCTGACTTTTTGTATTTGGGTTATATGGTTCTTTGGATGAATGAGGTCAAGATAAAATTACCAACCCACTCTGTCCTGAATCAATAAATTATTCAAATGTAAGGATTTTATTTGAGGGGAAAAACAACAAAAAGGGGGAAAGCTCTCTCACTGCTATCCCTTTTTAATAAGCTATCTCTGTCAAAGATTAACATGCTTTGTTAAAATACAGCATTGCTTTTAATGAATAAATATTTTCCTTAATTGCTTTTGAAGTGAGGCTGTATAAAAATTTATTTATTTTTTGTTTTTGTAACACAAAAGACAGCACGAGAAAAACTGAATTGTCCTAGTTGTCCTGATCGTCCTGGGTGCTCAGCTGCTCCAGCTTCTCTAGACTCTGATGTTGCCATAAATCTTACTTCTCAGAATGCTTTCTTATCAACAATTTCCTTCTGAGGAGAGATAATGGCCAGCATCTTCCTTTATGAAATACTTGTCATGAACATTAAATTCACACAGTTTAATACATCCTATGTAATCTTCATTTGCCCTGAAGATTGAAGCTGAATTACACTTGATGATTCAGAAAATGATTATGTATAAAACAGAACATAGGACCTTTTCTTCATCAAAGTTCTAATTATCTACTCTTTAAGGGGAAAAAATCGACACGATATCAAAAACAGCAAAGAACTTGTTTCCTATGAAGAGCAAAACCAGGCCTGATATTTGAAAGACAATGGAAGGTCTTGGCTCAGGAAATACAGGCTTCGGAAAGGGTCACTAAGGAGTAACAGCAGAGTATGTCTTGGTTACCTTCCCACCTTTCTCCTTCCTTCCCATTTCCTGGCTTGCCTCTCTCTTCATTCTCCAAGTATCAGATCTTTCCCTCTAGCTAACTAATGCTCCTACGAAGCACTTTACCCAAGACATACTCTCTGTAAAAAGTTTTGTTCTCTAAAACGTGTCTCTTTTCTTCCCCTATCAAAGCTTCATGTTAGATGTTCAACAAATGTTTTCAATATTTTAACAAGCTATTCTTCCTTCTCAAAGATGAAATGTTTACTTTCTCCACGAAGACCTAACTTTCTAAAAGGAATAATTTGCCTCAACTAGAAAACACTGCAATGGAGCAAATTACCCCTGCCAAGCAGCCACGGAATCTGCTGGCAGAGGTAATTTACTCCTAACAAATCAGGCATTTAAATTACTTATATTCAACATAGTTTGGACTCAAGTTTGGACATAGCCCTCAACTTTTCAAAGAAAATAATAGAATCTCTGATTTGGTGCCCTTTTTTTAACCCTAGGTGATAGACAATCAAAAACACATCCACTTAAGTAAATACAGATAAATCAGAAGCAGACACTACCTTTAATTTTTAATCATCACTGATGACAGGAGCTACCCCTCTGGTTTTCTAAACAATGAGATCCTATCACCCCACAATTCTGTTTAAAAAAAAACTCTTGCCTACAAGATAACTGAAATTTAACATCTATCTGGTCGTACAGTGGTATAATATTTCAAATCTTTTGTGACAGAGGGAAGAAAATTAAAAAGGTATAAAAATGACCGTATTTATAAGGATGTCTTTTAGAGAGCACTGGGACTGACAGGAGATAAAAAATAGGAAGGCGAGGTTGGGGGGATTGCTCTCTGACAAGTATGGGAAAACAGTAATGACCAAAAAACTGTAAGAGAGAAAAACAATAATGACCAAAAAAAGAAGCAACATCCTTAAAGTGAAATAAGATTCTTCCTCTGTGGAATCAATGGTAGTCATGACATGGAGCTGCAGACTGAGAGCTGGCTAAGCAGACCTATTCCCTGCCAGCCCAGGAAAAAATTGTAATTGCCGTGACATAAGAAGAAATATATATTTGGTCTCTGCCCAGTATCCATGTGCACAGCTTCTAAAACCTTTGGTAATCTCCAAAATGATGTTCCTTTTTGTATACTAATTGGATGATTGGTGGCTAGAGGCTCTTGGATAGTCTCAGGATGGGGGCTGGTTGCCAGAGGGACCAGCCATGTGATTAGAGGGTCGGGATTTCAGCCTCAACCCCCAAAGTCCCGGGAGAGGGGCAAGACTGGAGGCTGACTAAATCACTAATGGCCAATGATTTCATCAACAATGACTATTTAATGAAACCTTCATAAAAACCCAAAAAGACATGGTTTGGAGAGCTTCCGTAACACACAGAGGTGCTAGGCAGGTGGCATTCCTAGAGAGGTATAGATGCTTCCCCTGGACCTTGCTCTATGAATCTCTTTCATCTGGCTGTTCTTGGGTTGTATCCTTTATATTAAACAGGTAAACATAAGTAAAGTGTTTCCCTGCATTCTGTGCACCATTCTAGCAAACGATCAAACCTAAGGACGGGGTCATGGGAACCTCTGATTGACAGCCGTAGTTAAGGAGTATAAGTGACAATCTGGACTTGTGATCAGTGTCTGAAGTAAGGGCAGTCTTGTGGGACTAAGCCCTTAACCTGTAGGTAGTGTCAGAATTGAGTTGAATTGTAGGACACTCAGCTGGTGTCAGAGAATTGGCTGTGTAGGAAAAACCTCCACATATTTTAGTGGCCAGAAGCGAAGTATGAGTGTTGGGTGTGATTGTATGGAAGACAAGGCATGGTTTGTTTTTCCTAATCATCCCCAGATTGCAGCCCAAGTTCAGAAATAAGAAAGAGAATGCAGATCTCCTAGCCATGCCAGAGTCCTCTGGCTGCTACTTGGATGCAGGGAATGCTGAATGTGAAAGAAGTTCTGGAGAACATTCCCTAAGGTGGCTCTGGAAAAGACCCAAGTCGTTCTAGGTCTAGGGTAGTCCAAAGAATCTTAGGGCAGGACAGGCCAGCAGGGAAACCATGAGGCATGAACCAAGAAATAGTGCATGTGTAGTTGTGAAAAAAGACAGAGTGCTTCTGGAAATGCCAGGACCAGAAAACACCGATTATTTAGTGTTTAATATATGCCCATTTAACTGATAAGTCTTGAATTAATAGGTTCAAAATGAGGTCACTGGGCTAGACAGTGTCAGTTTCTCCACTCCCCAAATGCACTCTCCACTCTGCAGTACTACTGGAGAGAGAAGGCCATCACTTTGGATAATAAAATTAATTTGTGAAATACATAGGGGAAAAAATGAGAGGTTTTCATGGTTAATTTGAAGGGCAAAGTAAAGAAGAAGGATCCTAAAGGACTGCCAGATTTCCAGCTGCAGTAATTGAGTAGATGGTATACTTTCATCAAATGAGAGAAAGAATATGTTAATAGAAGAATTAGTTTAGCAGGAAAGAAGGGGAATTTCATTTTAGACAGAACGTTTGTGAAGCTTTGTACTATTCTGGTGGCAATGCCAAGGAGGCAGCTGCAGAGATGAGAAGAATATTCACATAAGAGCCTGAACTAAGGACCCCAATCTAAGGATTATGGTCACAGAACAGACACAGGGAGAGTACAGAGGGAGATGCCTCAGCACAAGGTAGAGAAGGACAAGAGTGGAAGATAGAACCTGGGGACACTAACGAACACTTAAGAAGCAGCCAGAAGAATAGCCTATTGACATGTAATAGTTGATATAACGAGATGTGGCAGAGGGCACTGTTTCAGAAATAGGAGAGTAAGGAGCTTCAAAAATGAAGAAGTTACAATAGTGTTAAATGCAATGGAAAGCTCCATTAAGAAAGCAATGGGGAAAAAAAAGTCCACTAGATTTGGACACTAGGTTGTTGTTGACCCAGCAAAAGCAGTTTCAGTACACTGATGAGTGCTAGAAGCCTTACTGGGATGCGCTAGGAAGGGAATAAGAAATATAAGAAAACCATTTATTCTAAAATACAAAAAAAAAAAAAAAACCTACTAAGCCCAAATAAAATTATCTGCATTACTATATTCCACAAATTATTATCATTCAGAATTCATTCATTAATTCAAGAATACATTTATTAAATATGTACTATGTGTCAGGAGCAATAGGAAGCACCAAGGATACAAAGATGAGTAAAAGATGAACCCTGCTTTTGAGTAGTCTGCAGTTAAGAAGGAATATACATCCATTACCATCGTACTCTATGCCTAATCAGACTGCCCTCTATTCCATAATAATTCACTGTGGTAATTACAGCAACAGAGGACAGAGTCAGGAACACAATGCCTAGAGAACATAGCAGTACAGACACTTATACAGAAATTTCACAGCTGGGACCCGAGGAAAGAGTGGGGATCTGATAGGCTGGGCAGGAAGCAGGGTGAGTATTCCAGGCAAGAAGAATCTGGAAAAGGCCCAATATTGGTTCCAATCTGAGAGATGTTAAGCATATTGTGAGGGATTTTATACCAATCTAAGGATTTGGAAATAAGGCTTGGGCATTTGTTAGGTTGTTTTGTTTCTGAGGTTTTTCCTTTGTTTTGTTTTGGTTTTGGTATGTCCCAGGATGTATGTGTTTGGTTTGGTAAGCCAGAACTTATGCAGTTTGCAGTTATTTCCAAGGCAGCATCACTACCGGCAAAAAGAAAATATGTACTAGGAAGGGTAGAAGGGTTCTTGCGATCACACTTATCAATTGAGATCACAATTAAGCACAATACTTATTTGAAGTCTTGCATTCCTTTCAGATAAATTCTTTATTCTACTCTATTTTCATTCCATTTTTTCTCAGCTGAGATCACAATTGAGCATATCTATTTGAAATCTGGCATTGATTTCAGGCAAATTCTTCATTCCACTCTATATCTATTTTTTACATTAAGCAATGTTTTAAAATTAATATAAAATATTAGTTCTCTAAATTTTTTAGGAAAAATTGATACTACAAGAAGATGTGCCATGTTTGCCCCCTAAAACATCCCTACCTAGCCACCAGTTTCAATATATGTGACCTTGAATAAGTCTCAAACATTAATATGAAACATGACTTCTGGCTGTGAGAATCAAGAGGGAGCTTTAAAGAGGGAAGAAACAGTGTGATTTGACTTGTTTAAGAAAAGCAAGTTCTTAGGAGAAATTTGGCACCACGATAGAAGAAAAAAATGCTTCCAGATTCAGAGTTCTAGATTTCTATGCTTTGCCTAATAGCAATAGTACATTAATTTCAGTTTGAGTTTTTGGTATTCTTTTCTTTCTACTAATGTTTTTGACCTCTTATATCATAGTGGCCCTCTTATAATGAGTCTCTTACTGTAAATTACCTCAAATATATTTTGAAGTAAGCTACACATACAAAAGTAGTAAAAAATAAATAAATAATAAGCAATTAACAAATAATATCATAACAATGTAGAATTGGGGTAACAGTTGCACAACTTTGTGAACATATTAAAAAGAAGCACTAACTTGTACACTTTAAAAGGTGAAGTTTATGGTATGTTAATTATAAAATTATATGTCAATTAAATTTTTTTTCAAAGTATCACAAAGCACTATGTACACTGTCAACATATACTTTATAACTAACCAACCAATTTAACTGGTGATCGATCTTCCATATATATGCTAATCCTCAGTTATCCATCTAATCTAGATAACAGAAGACTGTTGTACTTTTAAAGGCTGATTTCAATGTAATAACAATTTTTTGAAATAATCTATCAAGGTGAACAACCTAATAATACAACATTTTTAAGGAACACAATGAAGTATAAAGCATGACTGTAAAACTTAAGAGACAATGTGTAATTTAAAACAAATATAAAGTATCTGCAGAGATTTCCCAAGACAGAAATGCCCGACTTTTAAGAAACAGAAGTTTGTTTTAAAGCAAAATAACTGCAAAGAGGCAAAAAAACCACATGGAAAATTTATATTCTATTAATGAGGTGTGACTTCACCACATGTCAGCCAACTGTTCACAAACCTAATAAAAGCCATGAATGAACAAAAATCCAGACAAAAAGACTTGAAATATGAAAAACCAAGTTTTTTTTATTATAGTACATTATTTTAGCTTGAAGACTTCAGAACTTTAAAAATAATATATGTGTTTTCACCTTCAGTGAGAAACCTTTCCATTTTCTTTACTGGAAGATAATCTCATTAAATACTATTCTATTTGCAAATCTTTTAAGTGGTATTATGAAGCACCTTTATAAAAACTATCTTCTTTTTGCAATCGGAAAAATGGAGGTGGTACACCTTTCGTAGTTTCTTAATACTTCTACTTTCTATTCATTTTCTTCTTTAAAGTCTAAATAAAGTGGAATATCCCTTCTCAAATGTACTTCTTTCTCTGAAGAAAAACCAGCTTGAAGTCTGACTACACATGGGGCACTTAAATTTTTACCTAAAAATTTAGCTTACGTTCAACAAATTACACCAGCATAATTGACATACCTTTTACAAAAATTAACTGAAATGGATAGCAGATTTAAATGTAAAACACAAACCTATATAATTTTTAGAAGAAAGCATAAGAAATTTTTACATCATACACAAAAGTCAATTCAAAATGTATCATAGGGCCTAAATGTATCAGTAAAAACTATAAAACTTTTAAAAGAAAACATTGGAGTAAATTTGTGACCCTGGCTTAGGCAATGGATTCTTAGATACAACAGCACACAAGAGACCAAAAATAATAATAATAAAAAAATAGATAAATTCAGCTTCAATGGAATCTAAAACTTTTGTGCTACAAATGATATCATCAAGAAGATGAAAACACAAAGAATGGAAAAAAAATTGCAAATCATGTATCTAATAAATGACTTATATCCAGAATATATTTTTAAAATCTTACAATTCAATGATAAAAAGATTAAAACTAAAAAAATGGACAAAGACTCTGAATAGGCATTTCTACAAACCATACACCAATATATGCACCATGTTCTTTTTACGTACATATTGTATATATAAGAAACATATGTCATAGCAGCATTATTCATAATAGCCAAAGAGTGAGAACAATCCAATGTCCATCAACTAATGAATAAATAAAATATTATATATTCATATTAATACAATGGAATATTATTCTGCAATGAAAAGGAATGAAATACTGATACATGCTACAACATGGATGAACTTTGAAAACACGGTTCAAGCGAAAGAAGCCAGTGACAGAAGACGAAAAATTCCATTTATACAAAATGCCCAGAATAGGCAAATCTACAAAGACAGAAAGTAGATTAGTATTTGCCTAGGTTGGGGGACAAGGAAGATGGCGAGAAATAGAGCATAACTGCTAATGGGTACAAAGCTTCTGCTTGGGGTGATGAAAATGTTCTAAAACTTATCAGAATGACAGTTGCACAACTCTGTGAACCTAACTAAAAACTACTGAATTGTATACTTTATATGGGTGAATTGTACAGTACGTTAATTATATTTCAATAAGGCTCTTTAAAAAACATAGAAAAAATTGTCATAATCTAGGCTAGACAAAGACTTCTCAGACATGACATTGAAAGCATAATCCAGGAAAAGGAAAAACTGACAAGTTGGAAATCGTTAAGATTAAAAACTTTTCCTCTGCAGAAGATATGTGAAGAGGATGGAAACAATCTACAGATGGCAAGAAAAGATTTGCAAACCGGTATCTGACAAAAGACAAGTATTTAAAACATATATATATATAGCATTAAGCTAAATTATCTATTTTTGCCTTCATAATAGCTCTATAAGTTAAATATTATTCTCCATTTTAGAGATGAAGAAGCTGAGGCTCAGAGAGAATAAGAACCTAGACCTTGAGAAGCGATAACCCTCAAGTCCCTTTTAGCCCATGGAGTCTCTCCACTTCCTCTCCTCTGTATCTCAGCAGGTCTCAGAAACCCTCAAGGATAAAGGATATCCTTAAAATTCTATTTGTGTATTTACCCATAGTCTATCACTGTAAGTCTTAGACAAGAGTCCACTTATATAAAGAGAAAAGAACTTGCTTTAAGTTGTACCCATGAACTCAAAATAAGGATATGTAGTCACAGTAATACATTCAGATCACCTAAGTAGTGAGTGGCAGAGGGAGAAATTTAAAACAGGTTTTTCTGGCTCAAAAGCAGACGTATCCAATCTTTTGGCTTCCCTGGGCCACATGGAAGAATAATTGGCTTGAGCTACACATAAACTACACTAACAATAGCTGATGAGCTTTTCTTAAGAATTGCCACACATACACAAAAAATCTCATAATGTTTTAAGAAAGTTTACGAATTTTTGTTGGGCCATATTCAAAGCCACCCTGGGCTGCATATGGCACATGGACCACGGGTTGCACAGGCTTGCTCTAAAGCTTACACTATACTCTGTTTCCCGATAACCACAATTTCTGTTGCTAATAGGAACACTATTGTTTAGAACTTAATATTAGATTTTTAAAAGTCTAAATCCTCTCAGTAGCTCTCCCTTCAAGAAATTAATTCAATTCCATTTTAATAATTTGTGAGATACAGGATAGCAGGAAGGCCAGGAATTTAAAACAAATTTTTTTTAAAAAAAGAATTAGATTTGGAGACATTCCTTTATAACTTTTTAAGCATAGTAAAAGCCAAAAACTATCAGAAAAAGTGAAAGAGTGAAAGAGAATCTAAGTATTCTTGGCTCTGAGCTTTTTGAGTCTAAAAGAGTCAGGCAAATATTTAGGCAGAGAAAAAAATACATATACATTTAGCTAAATGGTGAGTTAGAACTAGGCCACATCTCATTTCTTCTGTCTCAAAGTGCTTAATTTAGAATCAGATTTTAAAAACAATCCTCCGCAGGCCAGGTTTGGCCCTTCCAGTTGGCACCTAGACATCAAAACCTGTGACAATCTGGAACAACTGAAAATAGCTTTGGATATTCAACCACCAGACAGTAAGGAAGGTCAAATTTGAATTAATGCATTTTAAGACTGAAAAAGAGATTTAATACAAGCCTTAAATGAGAGAAGGAAAAATAAAGAGATTTAAGCAGCTGACTTCTTCTTGCATCTCATCAGAAGTGAAGACAGAGCTTGCATACAGTTCTTTTTGCCCTTATCTTCCACCTAAGGCACTTGGGTTCAGAGTTGTATGCGGCTTCTGCTCTAACTAAACTACAAAGCCATTTCTTCCATTTTCTTCTTATTCCTGATGAAGAACCTTCACTGTTTATCCATTTGCTACAGAATAAAGTCCAACTTCCCTTGCCTGGCATTCAAAGCCCCTCCCAATCTGAATTCAACCTACCTCTCTAGCTTTATTTCCCATTATTCATTACCCCCTATCATGAGTCCTCTTTTAGAGCCAAACAGATCTACTCACTGTTGAAAAAGCAGGCATGCTCTGGTCTAGCCCTCTCTGCTAATGGCACCAGCATCCCTCCTACCCTCTTCCACCTGGATGAATTCTTCATACTCCAAGTAGCAGCTTGGAGTATCAAAAAATTTCAACACTTCACCATTTTCACATTTCACATAAGACAAAAGTCTCTTGTCTCTTTAAACAAAATAACACAAAGAAGTCCTTATGTATTATCAAGCCAGGAGAGTGTAACTACTGAAGACAAAGTTATTTGCACCTGCTGAAAAAGGCAGCAATAAGTTTAACAGCAGCAAGTAGGTTTCTCTGCTTGACTGTGCATAAAATATGACTGTGCTGCACCCTGCAGTCTATGGAAGAAAAGAATTATAAGAAAGTCCATTCAAAGGCTAATCAATGCTTGGGCAGAAATAATTTTCCTGCTGTTTTAAAAATACTAATCAATTTTCCTCCTAATGTTGTCATTACACACTGAAAATATACAGTTGAGCTGTACTGGCAATTGCCATTTCATATCAAGAAATGTAGCTCTGCATTCCTTTTCCTTATTCTAGAATCAAAGAAAGTAGCATGAATGTCTATAAAAACATATTAGTCTATAATCTAAGCTTCAATTCTCTGAAAAAAAAATCTCTTTAAAGATAAAGATTTAACCATTGTGCTCATTGAGTCCTATCTGTGAGAACACAGCTGGGTTCTGGAATGGGCCTTAATAAGCATTGCATGTTCAACCTGGGAAGTTCCCTTTTAAGAAGTAAGTTATCAGGAGAAGATATGTACAGATTAAAAAAAAAAAAAAAAAAAAGTCTTGAACTCTGGCAATTCCAAGATGACTCACAATATGTAGATCCAGATTCCCAATCCCAGATTACTAAGGTCCATTTCTGCCTTGGTTCTACACTGGGACAATTCCAGGTTCATGTACTGTGATGATTAATTTTAGGCGTCGACTGGATTAAGGGATACCCAGAGAGCTAGCAAAGTATTATTTGTGCAAATGTCTGTGAAAGTGTTTCCAGAAGAGATTTGAGATTTGAATCAGTAGACTCAGTAAGAAAGATCCTCCATCACCCAAAGTGGGTGGGCACCATCCAATCAGTTGACAGCCCAGATAGAAGGAAAGGCAAATTCTCTCATTCTCTCTCTCTCTCTCTCTCTCTCTCTCTCTCTCTCTCTCTCTCAATCTCTCTCTTTCTCCCCTTCTCTGCCTGGAGACAGAATACCCATCTTCTTCTACCCATGGACATAAGAACTCTAGGTTCTCCAGCCTTTGGAGACTTGCACCAGCAGCACCCCCAGGTTCTCAGGCATTCGACCACAGATTGAGAGTTACACCAGGCCTTGGTTCTCAGGCCTTTGGACTTGAACTAAGCCATGCCACTGGCTTCCCGGGTTCTTCAGCTTGCATGTAGCCTACTGTAGGACTTCTCAGGCTTCATAATTGTGTGAGCCAATCCCTCTAATAAATCTCAGCTCATATATCTATACCTATATGTACATCTGTATGTATATCCTATTGGTTCTGTGTCTCTGAAGAACTCTCACTAATACAGATACCTAGTGAGCAAATGGTCATTCCTGTGGATTCCAGAACCCTGTGGTAGGTCTTATGAAACCCGATGCAAACTGGGGTGCAGCACAAATTTCCCAAAACTGACTAGACACCAGGAAAATTCCAGAAGTATCTCAATTTCACTGTATACTTAAGGTTGTACTTGGTAAATATTTCATGATGCTTTCCAAAAGTGTTGCCAGGGAAACATTTTAAAAGTACCATTAGCAAATGAGGTTGAGAAACACTACTTACCATGTGTTCCTACTGGATCACTCATTAGAAGATTAAACGTTCTGGAAAAGTCCTCTTAGAAAGAAATCAGTTACCTTCACTTAAATCAGCATTTTCCAAAATTATCTGAAATCCTATTAACACTTCCATGGGACTATCCCTCCCTACTCCATGACTTTTATAAACCATATGTCTCAACTCGATTACCAAAGAAATTCAAATAGGAAAGATGCATACACTCGAGATATATTTTTTATGTGACCTAGGGAAGGGCTTTCCAAGGGGGCTCCCAAAATGACATGCATTACTTGACCAGTTTGCTATGGTCTAGGGTCTGGTTCTGAGCTGTCCAAGTTCAAAACTGAGTGTGTCAGCTGACCAAAGAGATTTGAAATTTCACTGGCAGGTTCACTGACCACAGTCACAAGACTACTGTTTAACACTAGAATGTCAATTTATTAAGTTATAATTAACAATAAATAGTCACAGAAGCACCTATATTCTAAACTGCAGGACCTACCCATTCCCTCCCTCTGACCAATCCAGTTGGGAAGTCAAATCATATTCAGAAGGTGAGCACACAATCAGGGGGAAATCACAAAATGAATTGCATGTTTAATGATATCAGGCTAAGAAGGCCTGATTGTATCCATAATACTGATGACCTTGTTTTAACAATAAACCATAGAGTGGTGGGCAAAAGACTGGTCTGGGGTGTTAGAACCTTTTTTTCTTACTTCCCCTTAGACTCCAGCAGCCCTAAGAGTCCCCCACCCACTCTTAGAGATGGGCAATTGCTGGTTTTTCAATCTTATCTAAGGTGTGGGAAAAATGTACTAGAAAGGTTGGCTATTTCTTATGACTACGTCATATAATCTAAGTAAAAACAGTGAGTTTGCTATGCAAACATAATTCCAAATAAGTTTTCTTAGTCTGTTTTCTGTCACTATAACCAATTACCATAGAGTGGGTAATTTATAAACAATAAAGATTTATTTAGATAATGGTTCTGGAAGCTGGGACGTCAAAGAGCATAGCACCAGCATCTGGTGAGGGTCTTCTTGCTATGTCATAACAGAGCAGAGGGCATCCCATGGTCATGGTAAGAAGGCAAGTCCTGTTCAGGTCTCTCTTCCACTTCTTATAAAGCTACCAGTCCCATCATGGGAGGCCCACCCTGATGACCTTACCTAATCCTAATTATCTCCCAAAGGCCTCACTTCCAAATGCCATCGACATATAAATTTGGGTATTAAGTTTCCAATATATGAAATTTGGGGACACATTCAAACCGTGGCATAAGTCCTCAAAGGCAAGCCCGTTTTTAACCCCCAAGAACCTCCAATATAGAAAAATTTAGAGCTCCTTCTGTATCATAATCCTCAGTATCCACTGGCAACTCTTACTCTAATTCCATCTCCTTACTAGGGATGGTCTCACATTGCTATGACTCCCTCCCTAAAACAGTAATTTGAATGGTCACTTCTTATATTAATCTTTAGAGAAGAAATTTTTTAGAAGTCCACTTAAGGATTAAAATGAATTCAACTCAGACATAGTCCACATAGTTGTTTTTCTTTAATTGAAAAATATCACGGTCAAAAATCCAGATTTCCAGCTACTCCTAAAAAACCTGGAAGGTTTTTAGCTACAAGGAACAATAACATGACAGAACATAACTTGGCAATAACAGGCTGAACTTCAATACAGATTTTCCTTTAAACATGCTGTGTTTCCTTGGGTGCCCACCATCACTTCTACTGTCCACCACTCTCTGTTGTCTTACAGCCACCCTTTGTGGATATTTACATGCAAGCCCCTACTTAACCCACTATGAGTTGGTTTTACAATTTAACACGTCAGGAACAAACTTACTACATAATTTTTTCTCAAGTTCTCAGAGATCTATTCATTTCGTTGTCCATGTCCTCCAGATATAATTTGCCATTCCCTCTACTACTCCATAACTATGGAAGGAAGTTAGTCAGCCAGCCTAGGAGTTTAAGGCAAAAAGAATCCTGGAGTCCAATGTTAAATTCTTTAATCTATGAACTAAGGTCAATCAGAAGAGACGCCACCAGTTAGTAGCTGAAACTTTTTCCTTTTTTGCAACTTACTATCTAGTTCTCACTCTTCAAGTTCTACCCCATGAACCTAAACCACAAAGTCTTCTATAAGCATTTGTCTACCCCACACCAAGGGCTGGCTACGTAATTTGCAGGGCCCAGTACAAAATAAAAATGCAAGCTTCCTTATTTAAAAATTAAATAGAATTTCAAGACAGTGACAGCAGAGCATTAAACCAAGTTCAGGGCCCTTCCAGGCATGGGAACTTGTGCAACCACAAGTTCACATGGTTGCATGACCATGATGCTAGCCCTAACCATCTCTTCCTCTTAAATATGCTTTCCTGTTTCATTTTGTCTGTGTTCTGACCTCCAAGGGTCCCACCCGAGGCTTGGCAATCTAAATCTGATCTCATTTGCTTCTGACCATTTTACCTTCTTGCAACAAGGACAAGCATTCCTCCCCCTGACACAAAGGCTGGCCTTCCTGACAAGATGTACAGCATAGCATTTACATCTACTGGGGCCTTATGACCCCAGTGCTATTCAATAAAGCAAGAGTCATAAAAAAGAAGGAAGGGCAAGCATTTAAGTCCCAGAATGAAATGTAATTTTGTTAGACTTCCTTCTTTACATGCACAACTTTATCTTGACAATAACAGTGGCTTGAAGTCAAGGAAATTCATTTATCTGTCTTTACAAACTCATGTTTCCATTCTAATTTATTACCCATAGGACTTATAAGCTTATAACAGTATCATTTTTGTTTCTTATTTTTTTATTACTCCCTTCTCTTACCATTCAACCAGTAGACCCAGATGGTTTTATGCAGTTTCCCAAAGTATTGTATATATAATACACATGAGAAGGTTTCAGATGGTACAAGAAAGTTTTTTTTAATATATAGTTTATTACTTTAAAGTGAATTGGAAACAACATAATAAATCAACCTGTAAGTTCACAGTTACCAAATTTTGAAAATATACTTAAGTAAAATAAAGTAAGTCCATTAAAGAAAAATATTAACAAAATAACAGTGGGGGGGGCAATCAAAGAAGAAAAAAATATCAAGGTGGAACTCAAATAATTCAATGTGGAAAATATTGCTTTATATTGTAAGGCAAGATAATTTATTTTTAAGATGAAATAGGCATTTGTATCTTTTTCCTCCAGTGGAGCTAATGTCTCTAAGAAGGGAAGTAGAATACCAATTTGCATTAAGATTTTAGAGAACATTTTTTAAAGCTTCCACAATCTTTGTCACATGAGACTGGTAAAAATTCACCAACAGGTCAAAAACAGGAAACCAACTAGTAAAGAACCTAAAAATTCTTAGAATGCTATCACTTGAAGTAATAACAAGGAGTCTTTGATTGACTAAAGATGGATTAATGAGGAGTCCACTCAAAAAATACAGAAAGTGTCCAACCTACACTCAGATAATCTACTACCCATATACAAGGCAGGAACTACAGGGACCTAGGTGGGGGAGGGGGAGAGTGCTGGCTCTGCCATGGGTAAATCACGTAACTTCAGGCAACTCATTTACGCTCTCTATATCCGTGAATCAGTGATGCCAAAATTTGAGAGACTGAACAATTCAACTGAGCTGCTATAAGGTAAAATGACTTGCTCAAAGGCATAAGAGACTTCTTGCTAGAAAGCCACAAGATCAGTAACAGAGCGGAAGGTTCTGAAGTCCCCTGCCCAGTATTCACGCTGCTAACCTGTCTGTTTCTCTTTCTCTTTCTCATTCTCTCTCTCTCTTCCTTTCCTTCCAAAGAACAGCAATAAATTCAAGAGCAGCTTCCTACTTCTTAAAAATACGTCTGGAAGCCTTCAGAGCTTAGTTTCCTTGGGATGACTGCTTGAGAGCAACAGATTCCTATCTGTCATAGTTAGAGTTAATCACGTATTTCCAACTAATAAGATACCTGAAAAGATATTTCAATCCTTGAATATTAGCTGGCCTAGAAAAAAATGGACACATTGATTTCTGGCCAGAACAGAGAAGGATAAGAAGTCATGGGATGTGATCAAAAAGCAGATTATCCAGGGTATCCCTAGATACCCCCTGGAAAATGTCACTGTAATTTACAGTAAGAGCAGAGATGTTCCAAACTAAACAAATATTTGGGAGAAAAGACTTGCCTCTAAAAAAATTTTTTGGAAAGACAGTATAGAACTCTTGATCATATTCCCTACTCAAAAATATATTCACATCCATGATAATATGCTGCTAAGCTAGTTTCTATGATGCAGAATCCGCCAAGTGGTGGGGCTAGGGATGGCAACATGATCAATAGAATAAAAAGGCAAAAATGAGAAGAAGAAATTATTAGGAGGAATCTGTGGTAGAGAGAAGTGGACAAGATAAGAGATTAGTTGGTAAGAAGGTACGGCAGATGAGGAGAAATAAAAACGCATGGATGATGCTGGAGTATCTTACAGAAGGGGAATAAAAGCTACAGGTGTGAGGGCAGCTGAATAGGGTGGAAACGGGAATTTACATGAAGTATTGGGATGAGCTATGTATCTTCTTCATGTTATTTTAGAAATACAAGTTTAAAAATTGAGTTATTCTAAAAATACTTTATAGCTTAACCCCATGACTGGCTCTTGCAGATCACAGCCTCAGTAAGGAAGCAAGAATCACTATAGAGAATATCAAAAACGCAATAAGATGTGGATACTCATTGCTTAAGAGCTAAGGAACTATACAATGGGCTTTCAGAGCAGGATGCAAATCCATGTCTAAAACAAACTACAAATAGCTTCACATCATGGATTTGGTACTCCTTGCAAACACTCAAACCCCACTCTGAAAAGAAAAAAAAAAAAGAAGGAAGAAGGAAGAAGGAAGAAGGAAGAAGGAGGAGGAGGAGGAGGAGGAGGAGGAGGAGGAGGAAGAAGAAGAAGAAGAAGAAGCAGAAGAAGAAGCAGAAGAAGAAGAAGAAGAAGAAGAAGAAGAAGAAGAAGAAGAAGAAGAAGACGTACTAGTAGTAGTAGTAGTAGTGGTGGTGGTGGAAGTAGTAGTAGTAGTAGTAGTAGTAGTAGTAGTAGTAGTAGTAGTAGTAGTAGCAGTGTCAGTTTCTCCTAAGATTAAACAACTACTTACCTTATGACCCAACAATTGTTCTTTTGTGCATTTATCCCAGAAAAATAAAAACCTGTGTTCACACTAAACCTGTCCATCAATGTTCATGACAGCATTATTCATAATAACCCAACACTAGAAACATCCCAAATGTCGCTCAATAGGTGAATTGTTAAACATACTATAGCATATTCATGCAATGGAATACTACACGGAGATGAAAAGGAACAAACTATTGATACAGGAGAAAACTTAGACGGATCTCAAGGACATTATGTTTAGTGGAGGGAAAAGAGTCAATCTCAAAAGTTACATATTGAGTATTAAGTGCATATTATATGATTGCACTTAATAACATCCTCAAAATGACAAAACTATATAGATAGAGAAAAGATTAGTGGATTCTGGGAAGATAGGGGATATGAATACAAATGGAGAGTACAAGGAAATTCCTTTGTGGTGATGGAACTACACACAACCACATATACACACACACACACACACACACACACACACAAATGCATGTAAAAACTGGTAAAACAGGCCAATGAAACAGAAAAGAGAACTCAGAAATAATACGGCACTTCTACAACCATCTGATCTTCGACAAAGCTGACAAAAACAAACAACGGTGAAAGAATTCCTTATTTAAGGCCGGATGCGGTGGCTCATGCCTGTAATCCCAGCACTTTGGGAGGCCGAGGTGGGTGGATCATGAGGTCAGGAGATCGAGATCATCCTGGCTAACATAGTGAAACCCTGTCTCTACTAAAAATACAAAAAATTAGCCGGGCATGGTGGCGGGCACCTGTAGTCCCAGCTACTAGGGAGGCTGAGGCAGGAGATTGATATGAACCCGGGAGGCGGAACTTGCAGTGAGCCGAGATTGCGTCACTGCACTCCAGCATGGGCTACAGAGCGAGGCTCCGTCTCAAAAAAAAAAAAGGGTTCCCTGGGAGAACTGGCTAGCCATATGCAGAAAACTGAAACTGGACACTGGACCTCTTCCTTACACCTTATACAAAAATTAACTCAAGATGGGTTAAAGACTTAAGTGTAAATCCCAAAACTATAAAAACCTAGAAGAAAATCTGGGCAATACCACTCAGCACATAAGCACCGGCAAAGATTTCATGACAAAATCACCAAAAGCAATTGCAACAAAAGAAAAAATTGACAAATGGGATCTAATTAAACTAAAGAGCTTCTGCACAGCAAAAGAAACTATCATCAGAGCGAACAGGTAACCTAAAGAGTGGGAGAAAATTTTTGCAATCTATCTACCTAATAAAGGTCTAATATCCAGAATCTATAGGAACTTAAACAAATTTACAAGAAAAAAAAATATTTAAAAGTGGGCAAAGGAAATGAACAGACATTTCTCAAAAGAACACATTTATGCAGCCAACACACATTTGAAAAAAAGCTCAACATCATTGATCATTAGAGATATGCAAATCAAAACCACAATGAGATACCATCTCATGCCAATCAGAATGGAGATTATTAGAAAGTCAAAAAACAACAACTGCTGGTGAGGTTGTGGAGAAATAGGAACGCTTTTACGCTGTTGGTGGGAATGTAAATTAGTTCAACCATTGTGGAAGATGGTGTGGTGATTCCTTAAATACCTAAAACCAGAAATACCATTTGATCCAGCAATCCCATTACTGGGCATATACCCAAAGGAATTTAAATCATTCTATTACAAAGATACATGCATACTTATATTCATTGCAGCACTATTCACAATAGCAAAGACATGGAATCAACGTAAATGCCCATTAATGATAGACTGGACAAAGAAAATGTGGTACATACACACCATGGAATACTATGCAGACATAAAAAGGAATGACATAATGTCCTTTGCAGGGACATGGATGAAGCTAGAAGACATTATCTTCGCAAACTAACACAGGAACAGAAAACCAAACACCGCATGTTCTCACTTACAAGTGGGAGCTGAACAATGAGAACACATAGACACAGGGAGGAGAACAACACACACTGCGGCCTGTCATGGGGTGGGGTCGAGGGAGGGAGAGCATTAGGAAAAACAGCTAATGCATGCTGGGCTTAATATCTAGGTGATGGGTTGATAGGTGCAGCAAACCATTATGACACACATTTACGCATGTAACAAACCTGCATATCCTGCACATGTATCCTGGAACTTAAAAATAAAAATTAATAATAAAATACTGGTAAAAAGTGAATGTAAATTCTGCAGTGTAGTTAACATTATTGTACCAATGCTAATGTCTAGTTTTAATCTTTTATTTAAATTATTGAGAACATTATCACTGGGGGAAGCTTAGTGAAGGGTTCAAGAGACTCTATGTGCCATTTCTGCAACTTTCTGTGAATTTACAATCATTTCAAAATAAGAAAAAATGCATTAACATTGTTTTTAGGACTCATAAAATTAAAAACAAGAACAAGGTATGTCTCAAACTACATTTCCAGTCTCACTTGTACAATCCCAAATACCTTAAAATCCAGCCACAGTAGATTCCCCATAACTCCAAGAGTATACCAGGCACTCTCTCAGCTCCATGCCTGTCCTCAGGCTATCACCTCCACCTAGAATCCCCTTCCATTCCACCTTTCTTTCTCTGAACTCCATCATATCCCAAGGCCCACCTAAATGACATCTCTGAGAAGCCTTGCCTGGCCTGAGTTCCCCATCCCACCAAGCAGAGTCCTGTTTCTTCTCCTCCACCGCCACTGTACATAGCAGTGTATCCATTCAGGGAGTAAAACATTTCACCATACTCTAGTTAGTTAACTCAACATCCTCTTTCCTTAATAAACTGTGAGCTCCCTGAATAAAATGAACACATACTCATCTTTACATCTCTAATCTATTCTACTAAGCCTACTACATAGATGGTATTCAATAAGTAAATGTAGATTGAATTTACACCTGACTTGTAAGCTGCAATCAATATAAAAACCAGTGACTACCATTAACTTCATTAATACTACTTGTAGAACAATACAGGGTACCCGCTCTAGCACCATTTCTCAGCTGGGGATTTCTAGGGCCTGAAGTGAGATAGCCAGCAATGCCTGAAACACATCAGGCATATCATATACATTTTACTGATGAGAAAACCAAAACTCAGAGAGCTGAAGATTTCTTAAGATAACACAGGTGCTAAATAGGACATGGTTGAAACTCAAATCTAAATTTCTTACACCTCTGCTCATTGTTTCATACAAATCCTGAGCTCCTCACAAACAGCCTTTCAGACTCTAGAAGCTGGCCTAACAGACTATTGGCTTAGGGGCACCCAGTGGTCAGGGTGAGCAGGAAGAGACATTTTGTTAACTCCCACGAGGGCCCCGGCCACCTGCTCCTCAAAATCCTTTTTGTACCAGCCTTTGTGTATCAGAGGTCATGCTAGTTGGCTTAGATTAACTTGGAATAATATTTGAAACAGAATGTCTTAACTATATAATTTTGAACTGTTTAAGCTTAATTCCACTCAAATTAGATCATGATACTGGGGCATTAAAAAGGATTACTGACAAAAGGAAAATATATAGGAACAAAGCCTCTACTGCCATCAGCTCATATTCAAATCATACTTAATACTCCCTTGTCCCAACTCATCACTAATTTCTTTTTGATATTTTGATTCATATCATGTTTAATGATCAGATCAGGGTAATTAGCATATCCATCATCTCAAACATTTATCATTTCTTTGTGTTGGGAACATCTAACTCATCACCAATTTTAGTTAAAAAATTAAGACACACCATACACAAATTGGTTTTTAAATATGTGTCCACCAACGAAAAACCTGGGTTCTCCCTAGCAACTATGGAACATGTATAAAGAGCATTCTGGGCCGGGCGCGGTGGCTCACGCCTGTAATCTCAGCACTTTGGGAGGCCGAGGCGGGCGGATCACAAGGTCAGGAGATCGAGACCACGGTGAAACTCCATCTCTATTTAAAAATACAAAAAATTAGCCGGGCGCGGTGGCAGGTGCCTGTAGTCCCAGCTACTCAGGAGGCTGAGGCAGGAGAATGGCGTGAACCCAGGAGGCGGAGCTTGCAGTGAGCCGAGATCGCGCCACTGCACTCCAGCCTGGGCGACAGAGTGAGACTCCATCTCAAAAAAAAAAAAAAACAAAAACAAAAAGAGCATTCTGATGCATCCAATATTAAACCCTCTTGGGTGCTGTCCAAGGTATGGGCAGATTGCAGTTGGTACTGTTCAGCTGAATTCCATCCCCGACACCTAACACAGTTCCTAGTATGGAATTCAGAAAATGTTTTTGCTGATTTATAATCTGTGCTAAAGTGGACAATTAGAAAGCTGCTTTAAATAGTGCTTAAATACTCTTAAGTCTACTACTGCTGTAATCTTATTCATGCTTATAAGAAGCATACAAAACTATTTTTAAACTATTTAAAGTAGTCTTAAAATTGTATGAGAAAACATAACATCAATATTCAACAGAAAAATGAAAGCTTTGAGTACAATTTTTATGTCTTAGTTTTCTCCACTACAGCACGTGCAATGGTAGACTAAGGATAGACTCTGACCTATCATCTCACACCAATCTGGAGACCATAAAATTTGCCAAAAAAATGAAAAATTCTCAGATTTTAGAGCAACAAAGCACAATCATGATTTAACTTGTTTCTCTTCCATTAATCCAAACTTCTATAATCCATTTAGAAAAATAAATTCTAAACTTTCAGGGTATGGTGGGAATAACGTAAAATATTCCAGTTTACAAAAGGCTTCCCTTCATGGCTTTAACCTACCTCAAACAAATGACTCCACTAGGATGCATGCTAGTTGTCATTGCTACTAATACATTTTCACCATGATGGAACTATATACATGCTTTTTCTTTCTGATGTAGTACTAGATTATGGTTAAAAGCTCAGAGTCAACCCTTCCTTGGTAAGATTATTAGGGGATTAAATGAGCTAATCCGTGTACAGCACAGGGTCCACAGTTGGCTCAGGGTTGGCATTCCAGAATAGTAGCTATACCAGTGACTATAAGGATGATAAGAAGGATAGTAACAACAGAAAATCTTTAGGTTTTGTTTTTACAACCACGACACCCAAAGAAATGCCTAAGCAGAGAACAAAGACAGCTCACAAGGCCAAGATTCATCATACCAAAGCTTTGGGATTTCTTCTTGTTTTCTCAACTGCCCTAAGGATTTCAACTCTGTTTATGTGACAGACCAATCCACTTTGTTTCCCATGGCTGAGACGCAGCTGCCAGGCTGTACCTTTGCAAGTCGAGGTGCAGCATGTGTGAAGGACACCCTAACGTGTTAGAGAACAGGCCAGGAAAGGCATGCCAATGGGACCAAAGCTCAGGATTTTTGCTGTCTTTAATGACCTGGAAAATATCTGTGTATTCATCCCCCAACTCCCACTTCCTGATAAACCAAAACTGCTGCTCCCTTAATAACTTTACCTCCCAACCCCTCTTAATGCTCAACCATATCTCTGCTAGCTGACAAGAAGAGCTGACAGGCTACAAATGAAATCCTCTTCCAGCCTGTCTACCTGCAGGATGAGAAGGGAGTTAGTGAGGCAGGAAGGAAACAGAAGGCCCTGATAAGGGGAAATCAGCCATGTTTTAAAGGTAGATGGGAAAAGAGTAAATTGTATCTGATGTCCACTCAAAAACATGAACGCAAAAGAGCCTCCCTTTCTGGCAGTTGAGTGAGTTGTCTGGCAGCCTCCTTAACCAGAGTTTTGCTTTGTTTTAATCAGAAGAGTGTGAAGAGGGAGTGTTTAAGTCAGAAATGGGACAAAGCCTGGAAATGTCACTTCTGACAGCTATTTGTAGACAGAGAAATGAAGTAGATATATGCCAGTCATGCTCCCTTGTTTCATCCGATTCTCTCATTGACATATTACATATTTACTGAGCATTCATTGGTGCCATATACCACAGAAACAGACATAAAAGGCTAGGTGTTTTTTGTTTGTTTGTTTGTTTGTTTGTTTTTTATTAAGGGTGAAGTTTTTTTATCTAGGTCTTTTTATTTAGGTCTTGTTTACCTAGGGTGGAGTTTTGCTAAACAAAAACAAGGAGAAGGGCGTTCCAGGTAAAAGAAACCCAAGGAAGGGGTCGGGGAAATAACAGGCAGAGGCAAGCAGCAAGTACAGGGCACGTTCTGGAATACCGAGACCAAAGCCTTCCACTGCTTGCTCTTCCTTGTGTCAATGACAACATGTATCATGTTCTCACCGTGTGATTTCCTTGCCCTGAAATTATTGCTTGTTGTAATCCCTGGTCTCCTTAACTAAGAATGGCCGTCCTGTTGGAGGTACAGGGATCCAGGTGGAAATGTTTGAATTAGGAGTTTTTATTTTAAAAATTATGCATTTTCTCAGAACATTTGGATACTTGCTACTTAGTAGTTTTGGCTGATTTTTGGCAATCTATTATAAATAAAGGGTGTTTGGGGTGTTTTGCTCTGGTTTAGCTTTTAGTGGCTCTACCTATGTCTATACGCTGAAAGGTTCTCTTTTCTTGAGGTCTGAGCAGGTTGCGGAGTCTAAGGAAATAATGCAGGAGACTCGAGAGCTGTGCCCGGGCAGAACATATAGGTGGTACCATGATCATGTGTCCCAGGTGTGAATGATGCTCACTTCCTACCAAAAACTGCAGTCTCTACCCACCCCCAGCAATACTTGCTTGCCCCTTTTTATGCCTTACTCCCTAGTACCTAACATTATCTAACCTCCACCACTTTTTACTTATTTATTGTCTATCTCTCTGTTTTAGAGAATAAGGGATTTTTCCTATTTTGTCACCACTGCATCCTTAGCACCCACATAATGCCTGGTATATTGTAGGCATTTAATATGAACTTGTTGAATGCCTAGTCAATGTATGAATTCCACAGGATAGTCCAAATTCTAAACACTGTCACACTGTCCATATAAACACCACACCCCTATTCTTAGATCAGTTGTCATGACTTTAAGGTTTGGTAAATATGGTCAAGCAAGGCATGGAATACATACATAGTGAAGTAGCAGGTAAAGTAGCTTAATACCTGCTATTTGTAAAGATGCTTAAGCACTATCCTTACACAGATAGCATCAAGAAGCACTAACCTACTGAGAACTCGGATGACTCCCCACTCCCCAGCCCCCAAATCTCATGCTGAAATGTAATCCCCAATGCTGGAGGGGCAGCCTGGTGGGAGGTGTTTGGGTCATGGGGGTGGATCCCTCATGAGGGAGGCTGGGTACTGTCCTCAAAATAGTGAGTGAATTCTTTTGAGATCTGGTTGTTTAAAAATGTGTGGTGCCTCTCCCCTACCTTTCTCTTGCTCCTTCTCTCACTATGTGACATACCTGCTCCCACTTCACCTTCTGCCTTGAGTAAAAGTTCCATGAGGCCTTCCTAGAAGCCAAGCAGATGCAGTGCCATGCTTATACAGCCTGCAGAACTGTAAGCCAATTAAACCTCTTTTTTTAATAAATTACCTAGCGTCCAGTATTCCTTTATCACAATGCAAGAATGGCCTAATATACCCACTGACTCATCTGGTTTCTATACACATGGATCTGTTTCAGTCATTAGTCAATTAGATAGAGGATGCAGAGACCTGCATTAAAACACAGTCTAATAGCCATCACTTTGTCAGGCATTATGATTTGGCCACATACTTTTATACTTTCTATCCTAACTCTCCAAGTGTCATCTTTAAAAGTAGCAGTCTTTCTGGATATTAGAGTATGCACACATTTTCCCCAGTTCTGTAACTCCTACCCTTGGAGCTTAAAACGTGCATGTACACACACACACACACACACACACACACACACAACTTATACCAAAACACTTTCCCAATGTTCATTTTGTAAATCAAGGCATGCCACCCCTACAAGAGGGGGAAAAGAGAAGGTAACAAGAAAAGTATTATTGGTCAATCCAAAGAAGCCTCTTTACATTAATTTAAAAAAAAAAAAATCAGTCAGTAAAAAAGTATCTCAGAGGACAACAGGAGGATTTCTGCTGGAAGCCAGGCTTGCAGAGGCTGATCACATTTGCAGATGCAACATTCCATTACTTCCCCATCGACCTCAGCAACTTTAGTCTCTGGTCTAAGGACCAGAGTAGGAGAGAGTGGGCTATCCTCCTTCTAAATGGGGAAGGAAAGCAGCCAAGCAAAAAGAATTTGAGAAAAAACAATGCCGTCCTAGTGAGAAAGTGTGTTAAGTAGGCCAGTATTGGAACCACATTTTGTCTCACACAAATCCAAAATTGTCCTTTTATATTTTATTTTCTCCTTTCTTTCCCCCTGCTTTTCTTTCCTTGGCCCTATTCACTATTACTGTCATTTCATGTGTGTTTTTTAAACTATGATGTATTTGTTCAATTATCTGCAGACCTACAGCCTCTTCATCAAATTAGCTGATCTCTATTTATAGGTGATGATTCTGTACAGTTCTAATAAAAATTCTTAGTAGTGATAAAACTAAGTCAAATTTTGCAATGCTGTTTTTCATCCAGGGACTGCTGCCACTATCTAATAAATTTGTTTCAATGAGTGTGGTAAACATATATTTTCTTTTAAAGATAGTACTTTTAAATAAGAAAAACCAGACAGTGATACCAGCAGATAATACTTCCACAGTTTGTTTCACTCCCTACTCCAAAATCACATTACCTTAAAAAATGAACTTTAACAGACAAAATAATAGAATAAATCTAAATGGGCTTTGAATAATGATTCTACCAGGAATGGAATTCATTTGCTTAACAGTGACATTTTTGTTGCTATTAATATATCTTCATATTCATTAATTTTACTAAACATCTTATTTCATTTACTACACTCAATTTACCAACTGTTCTAATGGCCTCTAAGGATGTTAGAAAGCATAATAAAAGAAAAAGTTAAAACAAATGGCATCTTTAAGCCAAGGTCTAGCAAAGACCCCAAACCACATTCTGAGCCATGGGCCAAATTCCATATTAGAGCCCAAACTACAATTAGTCATATTCTTTGTTAACAAGGTTTGAATACCCAAACACCAGTGCAATGTCTATCATGAAAGCCTTCCCATTTTACTCATCTCAGAGGTAAGACTATTACTTTTACCTACAGCAGAGTCATGTCTGAAAATAATGGAATCCTGACTGTGATGCCAAGGCATGGGTAGTCAGGCCAACCAAGAGATGCAAAATTAGCATCCTCTTGCAGGACAGGGTCTGGCAGGCACCACAAGTCTAGGCAGAAAGTGATCAGATCCCTGCAGATCAGCCAGGCAGTGACGAACATCCATGTATCAAAAGTCTGAGCAGGAAGGCAAACTCTCACCTAGAAAATTCAAAGGTTGGCAAAAGCAACCAGAATGAGAAGGGACAATGCCCCTGTTTATATAGTTGAAGCTGGCTGAATTCTGCCCTGTTTTATAGCAGTTACTAGACATGAGTGTGGAGGGTTCACGAATATCAGCCAGAGCCAAAAGGAGCTAAGAGCCTTTGTGCATTTATCTCCTGTTGCTAAAATTACTACAAATATCACTGGCTCAAAAAAAAGTGTCAAATCTGACACTGTTTTAATGGTAAAGTCATTCTTATCTTTCTTTTTTTTTTTTTTTTTTTTTTTGAGACGGAGTCTCGCGCTGTCACCCAGGCTGGAGTGCAGTGGCCGGATCTCAGCTCACTGCAAGCTCCGCCTCCCGGGTTCACGCCATTCTCCTGCCTCCGCCTCCCGAGTAGCTGGGACTACAGGCGTCCGCCACCTCGGCCGGCTAGGTTTTTGTATTTTTTAGTAGAGACGGGGTTTCACCGTGTTAGCCAGGATGGTCTCGATCTCCTGACCTCGTGATCCGCCCGTCTCGGCCTCCCAAAGTGCTGGGATTACAGGCTTGAGCCACCGCGCCCGGCCAAAGTCATTCTTATCTTTCTATTGATTTAATCAGCAATGCCAGGCAAAATAACTACAAAGTTAAACATTAGTTAATAGTGTTGCCCTTAGTGTCTTTGGAAAAGTAACTTAACATCTGTAACCTGTTCCACTGTCTTTAATATGGGGGAGGTAACAATACTTGTCTCATAAGATCAGAGGATGCAGCAATGCATGCAAGCACTTGGCATTGACCTCAGGTATAGTAAGCAATCAATACATGTGAGTTGCTATTGTTAACAGTACTTTAAGTGAGACCATAAGAAAATGACACTTTTTTAGGTCAAAATGGTCTAATATTGGCAATTTCATATGGTTTGATCTAAAATTTTCATAAATCATCATGATCAATTTGTTAATATTATTAATAATACTGTTATTGACAAATTTTTGATACCTTACGATTCTAGTTTAGTATCCAAAATACTCAAATTTCAACTGGGAAATGTAGACAAATAGAAATTACTCCATTGCAAATGGCTGTTTATCCATCTGTCTATTTATCTATTTGTCTACCTTCCTAAAAAGATGTGTCAGGAATAAAGAGAGCCAGCATACATCAGGATATAAGCATGTTACACATGGCTGAGCTGACCACAGATTTTTTTGACACATAGTTTAACCATTTGAGCCATCATCATATATATGACACTGTCTGAGGCTCTGGAGCATAAAATGGAATTCCAAATTAAGGAAAGTCAAATTAAAATATGAATATTTAGAAACCCCTAAAGGAATAATTGCAAAAACACTAAGCTAAGGGAAATAAAATGAGACCCAAAGCAGGAAAGAGGGTATAAAAATATGAAACTTAAAAAGAGTACATGTATATATAAGGCATGAATCTTAGAAGATACAGTTTTTAAAAAAAATATATTAGTCTCATAATACTAAAATGGAACCATCTCCTGCTCTTGTTCTGAAAAACATAAATCTGTACATATATGTACAGATGCAAAACTATTAGTTTCCAAAGAGGCTTTCAGTGACAGAGCTTTGATTTGTGGCCATGATCCTAGTGATGGAGGTACAGTGATCCATCCATAGTCTCTCATATGGCACCCCTTATGCCCGAGGGCCTACAACTGTCAGGTGAGGAGGCATGTTAAAAGATCAGACTTAGGCCACTGAATGAGCCAATGGACATGCACAGGATTCCAGCCTATGACCTTTCCCTCATTAGAGAATTCCCTGCCCTAATCACACACCAATGGTGCTAAAACGTGTATTCAAAATACTATCAACCTTATGGTTCAGTACTTTAATAAGCACTCTTAGTTTAGGCTGCTATAACAAAGGGCCATAGGCAGGTAGCTAATACACAACAGAAATTGACTTCTTACAGTTCTAGTGGCTGGAAGTCCAAGATCAGGGGAGCCAATATGGTCAGGTTTTGGTAAGGGCTCTTTTCCAGGTTGCAGACTGCCTATTCCTCATTCTATCCTCTCATGGCAGAAAGAAAGCAAACTAACTCTCCACCCTCTTCTTTTAAGGGCACACTAATCCCATTCATGAACATTCCACACTCCTCATCTAATTTTGTCCCAAGGGTCTTGCCTCCAAATACTATCACCTTGGGGATTAGAGTTCAACATGTGAATTTTGGGGACACAAATATTCAATCTATTGCACACTCATACATCTATAACTCTTTTTGAAGTTCAATGAGAACTTTGTCTTGATACGAAATGCACAATAAAAGCAGGAATCCTTCCGAGTCTCTTGATATTATGTCCACAATGATTCAAATGAGCCAATTTACAGAATAAATCAGACCTAGTCATCAATACTGAACAGCATTCTTGTCAAGGGTTCTGGAGTCAAGACTGTCTGAATTTAAATCCCAGCCTTGGTAGCTATAGGATCCTAAACAAATTACATTACCTTTCTGTACCTCACTTTCATCATCCATAAATGGGGGATACCAATACACTTGCTTCATCGGATTCTTATGAGAATTAAGTGAGCTAATATACAAAAAGTGCAGCGTACTTGGCATATGGCAAATGTTTAAGAAATGGTAACAATTAGTATTATTATACTAATTATTTCTGGCCATTTCCATACTAATAATGATAAAATAAATATGGAAAATGAAAAATGAAATTTATAAAGAATCATCATATATGAAGATAAATTAAAACTATAAACATAATCATTTAGGCCAGGTATAGTGGCTCATGCCTGTAATGCCAGCACTTTGGGAGGCCGAAGTGGGCAGATCACTTGAGGTCAGGAATTTGAGAGCAGCCTGGCCAACATGGCGAAACCTGATCTCTACTAAATATACAAAAAAAAAAAAAAATCATTTATACATTTGCATATGTTAAGAAACAACATTATTTTGTACTAATATATTATATATTAACTATTTTTGAAAATTATTTCACTACTCTAGCCATCTGAGATCAAGAAGAACATTAAGAACAGTCAAAGACAGTAAATAACTAAAGAATAGAAAACAACATTAACCAGTTTCCTATAAATAAGAAGTCCCCTGAACTTCACCTCAACAAAAGCTATCCTGGCAACCTTCCAGGAGTCCAGTGCCTGTACAAATTATGCATACTAATTTATGTAAAGCAGGCTTTTTTTTTTTTCCTTTTGAGATAACAGAAGATAGTTCTATCTCTTTGTGAGTAGGGACCTTTATTTTTTTACTTTGTCTTCTAAGATTCACTTTTCATATTGTTTTTTTGTCTCACGGTTTCTGTTTATATGTTTTCCCCTTTTGATCTCATTTTATTTTTCTTACAGATAGTCCTTTTTTAACTAGCTCTTCCTTTTAGATATTCTCATTCAACTTTTCTTAATTTCACACTCAATTTTATGCATCAGGGCCTAGGACACTGCCTTGAACATAATAGATACTCTACTATTTGTTAAATAAATGTAACAAAGCACCTGTGGTCAGCCCAGCCATTTGCAACATTCTTACAAATGGATGCATGCTAGTTGTCATTACTACTAATATGTTTTCACCATGATGTAACTATATACATGACCACTTACAGGAGGGTAATTTCTATTTGACCACATTTCAGAATTGAAATATGCCTTCTAATCTATATTGCTCATGTATACTTACTATCACAACACTCAACAGAGTTAGGAAAGAAGTTTATCTACAAAAAATAAATACGCAATGTTTTTTAAAAGACAGAATCTTTTAAAGAACCTAAAGACAATGACATAATATTAAATAACAAATACATATATCAAAATTTTGGACCAGAAACATTCTTGTTATACATTTTTTTTATTTTAATACATATAAAACATAAAATATCCTTAGGAACTTTTTCTTCAAGGACCCTAATCATGAGATGTGTCCTATAAGGTACAGCAATAACTAAAGGAGCAAAGATAAGAGAAGACAAGAAATCTCGTTTATTCAAATGATGGAGTTTTGGACCATGGGATGATCTCATATTGTCTTTTTAAAAACACTAATTTCTTCATACAAAGAATATTTCATTCGGTGATTTGCGAAGAAGTCTGCTTTTAGAAAAAAGAAGCTAAAAGGAAAATATTTCAAAAGAATGACAATTATGTTGGGTAATTTATCCTTAATCTTAAATACTTTATAAATTAATAAATGGTACTACAAAAAAGTACAAAAACTAAACATTTACACACAGTATAAATCTTTAAAAAAATTTTTTTTAGGCCTAGAGGGTGTATGGTATAGCGTGAAGAATACAGGCTTTGCAACCAGAAGACCTTAGTTCTGATCCCACCTTTGCCTCTTTACTCCTTAGACTATCAAGATAATTAAATGAAATTATATAGATAATATATTTAGTGCAGTGCCTGATACACAATAAGAACTCAGTGACTAATCATACCATTACTAGTTTTTTAAAAAAAGGAATTAAAAGAAAGCACATTGAATATATATTTAGTCTTTCCCCCTCCCAAAGTTCTCCTAGAAAATAATGGGATTAAAGATAAAGAAGTCCATAAATATAACGAAAAAAGGCCAGGCATGGTGGCTCAGGCCTATAATCCCAGCACTTTGGGAGACCAAGGCAGGTGGATCATGAGGTCAGGAGATCGAGATCATCCTGGCTAACACGGTGAAAACCTGTCTCTACTAAAAATACAAAAAATTAGCCGGGCGTGGTGGCGGGTGCCTGTAGTCCCAGCTACTGGGGAGGCTGAGGCAGGAGAATGGCGTGAACCCGGGAGGCGGAGCTTGCAGTGAGCTGATATCGCGCCACTGCACTCCAGTCTGGGCGACAGAGTGAGACTCTGTCTCAAAAAAAAAAAAAAGGAGAAAAATCAGTAAAAACAAAATTCTAGCAGGTGGAAACAGATCGATGTGTCATAACTAGCTGAGAAAGGTGAATCCTACGTCCACTGCAGGACTCTTAGCTGTACCATTTTAAACCAAAAGTTACCCCAAAAAAAATCGACTTATTTTTTGTGGTTTTATTACATTATAACATCCCTGTCTTTAAAATGTCAGCTAAGCAAAAAAGATTTCTTAAGGATTACATATGAAAACTGCAATCCATTGCTTCAAATATTTTGATGACATTAGAGAAAATGATTCTAATATATTTCCATTTTTAAACTGCAGAAATTAAAAAACATGACTAGGGTTAGGCAGCATAACCAACAAAACAAAATATGGGATTATAAAGGCTTTCAGGATAGACTATTAAATCAATTAACCACTAAACTGACAGTCCTCAAAGAGCTAATTAGGCTCAACAAGTAAGTTATATAAGTTATATAACATATAATTATATGCTTTTTATAATTATATGTTCCAGTTCCCAGCACCAAACCATGTACACACCAAGGGGTGAAAACCTAGAGAGGAATAGGGGGAGGAAAAGATGTGTGCTTTCGAGGGCCAGGTGGGGTGATTCTCATACAACACACATTGCTTTGTTTCTGTTGAGAAGTACTAGTCTACAAAATACAGGCTCTCTTCCCAGCTGTAAAATTCAGGGATGCTCTCTATCTTGCACTACAAATGGGGGCATAAACTGGCTCAAACAATTTGAAGAACAATTTAGTAATAGCTAGTAAGGTTTAAGGTATGTATATCTTATTACCCAGAAATTCCACTCTTAAAAATATATCCTTAAAAAAACTGTTGCATATGTACACAAGGAAATATTTACAGAAACGTTCATAGGAACGTTGGGCCATAGGAACAATGTATTGCCAAAACATTAAAAACAATGAAATATCCATTAACAGAAAAAGAGATAAACAGATCATGGTATATTCACACAATGGATAGCAGTGAAAATGAGTGAACTAATGCTACATGCATCAACATAAATGAATCTCATAAACAACTCTGAGCTAAATAGAGCTGCCAAGGAATACATACAGCATAATGCCATTTACATGAAGCTTAAGACCATACAAAACAATACTATAAATATCTTACAGCAACATACAAATGTAGTAAAAGTTGTTAAGTAAGAAAATGATAAGCAGCATATTTAAACAGCAGAGTTACTACTGGGGCTAAAGACAAAGATATGAAATCAACAGGGTAATATGAGGACTAATATATTTAACGTCTTATGCTAGATAGTATGAATATGGGGGTCCAGCGCATTAAACTTTACATCCTTTTATATGTACTTTTATGTTTTAATTATTTTACAGCAAAATTTTAAATCTGAAATAAAAATTTTGAGATTCTCTAGCTTTGTAGCACTACACGTGGAAAGCATGAAAACAAATAAACCAAGGATGATTTCATCATCATGTGCTTTATCTAAACAAACATAAAGAGTTGATGAATAATAACTCCATGCCATAATGACAATGCAATACTGCATTCTCTCATAAAGCCAATCTCATCCAGCTCTTCATTCCACTATCACTGCTAAGGTTGTGCCTCATCATCCTCTCCTCATCTACCACCTCCAGCTGGTCTCCTCGCCTTTGGTCTCTTCCCACCTCCTATCTGGACCCCACGTTGTCCCCACTTACTGGCTTAAAAAATGATGTCAAAATAAGGCATGATGAATAGGAGAACTTAGAAGATTAAAATTCTTGCCAATGTTCTAGATGTAGTCAGTAATAGGTTCATAGGATTTCCTTGCATTATGAGTATATAAATAACAATAAAATGACAAAGGATGTCATGGAGCAAAAAATATGATTAATCTTATTCTGTATACCTAAAATCTATTTTTTTAAAAATAACAACAATAATGGGACCAACCTACTTCTCCAGGCTACTCTCCCTTCCCCCATGGATCCATTCCCTCTATCCATGTTAGTGGATAGAGAAGGATAATTAACAAAATAAATACAAAAAATATACAGTATGTTAAACAGTGAAAACTTATTTTGTTTACTGACCAATTGTCCCCTCTGGAATGTAAGTTCCATGAGGGCAAGAATGTTTTCATTGCTGTAGAATACCCTATAATACCACCTAGAAAACACCCAGAAGACGACAATCTGACACATAGTAGGTAATTGATAAATATTTGCTGAGAATGAGTAAATGAACAATACATGACAAAATAGTGCTCAATAAATGGAAACTGTTGCTGTCATTATCATTGTATCTGTAGGGCAGGCTTCACTTGTCCACAGGAAAATGAATTTTGGAAAGGCAAAAATACCTTGCCTTCAACAATGCTGGCATTAAAACAAAAACTTAGGTCTAGAGTCTAGACCTCCATCAAGTGATTGTTATAACTTGGCCTACTCAGTTTCTTATGTTATATTAAATGAGACTAGGTAATGTCATTCCACAGATTTCAGGGTACCTTACAAAGTACAATTTAAAAAATATTTTTCTATAATTTAAAAGAAATTTAGGCCAACTGAGATCAAGTGACCTGTCTGAAGTTAGATGCATTAAAGCCTGGTTTAGAATTCTTAGACTCAGAATATCAGTTTAGGCTCACTGCTTACTGTCTACCATCATTATGATAATTGGTTTATACCATTCCATGTCCTTTCATCTACTGCTCAACTTTACCACCAAGCTAACCAACAATATATTAATCACTTTTGACCAAATACCAAATACTAAATATCAAGGCAAGACTTCTGGCAGCTCACCAAAAGAGGAGACAGGGCAACAGAAGTTAGAACCATGCACAAGTAAAAAAATAAATAAATAAAAACAAATTTCAAAAAAAGGCAAGCTTGTTTTTGCTTGTCCCAAAACGTATCAAAAAGAAATGATAAATGTATGAGGTAACGGATATGCTAAATACCATGGTTTGATTTTCACACAATATATACATGTATCAAAACATCACACTATACCCCATAAATAAGTATAATTATTATGTGTTAATAAAAACTAAATAAATGAGTAAAATAAAAAATTACAATGGAAGAAAAGCAGTCTGACAAGACCAATGAAAGTGGGAAACAAGGACAGTGAAAATGACTATCAAGTGGAATCAGATTTTTAATAGCACAACTGCTATTTTTTTCTGTGAGCTATCTCATTTTCTAAAGTTGGTTATTTTAGTTAATATTTTGATGTACTAGAAGTGCTACTAAGTTGGGTAAAGAACTGAAAGAAATGTAGGGCAGTGAGCGGACATCAGATCAAAGGCATTCCAGTTTACTAGGACTATGCCACAAATACTAAACAAAGGCTTTCAAACAAATACTGTGTCCTAGCAATCTGAGTAAGGTGCTAATTTCATAGAAACTATGTTCAAGACTATTCTTTTCATTAAGTTTACACTGGTTTCAACTTCACCAGTAACCTTTCTCAAGCTGCAGTTTGGTCTGTGCTTCATAACCTTTCTCTTGTATTCAATACTGCTCTTGAAGATCTTCAAACTTCCCAAAAAGCCAGTGTGCTTAGTTCACTTTGATATCTTTGCAGCATCTGGTAATATTAAACTTCTTCAAATTCTTTTCTTTTTGAGCTTCCCTGACTGGTAGTTTTTGGATTTTCCCATGCTATGATTTTATCTCTCTTTAAATACTCCTTTTCCTTCCATCTGTTAACTGTGGTTAACTCCGTGGTTTTAACCAACAGCTTCACATAGCTGACGCTTAAATCTCTGGTTCCAGTCCCTGTATCTACTATCCATTCCAGGCTATCATCAAAAGAGAATATTTATCTGGCCAATTGTCACCTCAATCTAAATATGCCCAAAACTGAACTTGCCTCCTTCAAATCATCCTTTCGATCAAACCAATTCCCTTTCTCTACTTCTCTGTCCTCCATCAATGGCACCACAGCTCTCTCGGTAACTAAGGTACAGATCTTCAGTCACCTTTGCCCATTCTGTCTCCTTCAGTCCATTAAGGCACTGAAATATTTACTTAGGACATGACCTGCAAAAATAAGAAAAATGCCAACACAATAGAAGAGCAGTTAAAGAAAAATAGTTTGAAGATTAAAATATTGGGATTTCCCATATGTCGCTAGAGTTTGAAAACAGAATATCTGAAGAAGGTGCCGTGTAAAAATTCAGATGCTGGTAATCATATACATCCAATTATCTTTAGCCATTTTTGCCTTTACAGACATCCCTTCCTCTTTACTCACCAATACCACTGCTGTAGTTCACACTTTCATTACCTCACATCTCAACGAATCTTGCCTCTCTTCCAATCCATTTCATCCTTCCGCCTCTGACATCAATCATGCTAAAGCACAATATTTATTATGCCGTTCACTTAGCCAAAAACCTTCAAACTACTTGGTCTGACATATAATCTTATTTTCCTCTCCTGGTTTTGGAAAGCCCTTCCACTTCAGATACATTCTCACACTGTACAGACTGAAAGCACCCGTGCAAGTATGAGATCAAGAAGACAACTGGTAGATCCAAAGATATCTATAGCTTCATTTTTGTTCTCTTTCTCTCCACATGTTTTCCTCCTTGTAACTTTTCTTCTTTTCTACCACTTTCTTATACTCATTGTCTTTTCCATATTCTTTATGCCAATGTTACCAGCAAGAATTTATAATCCCTAGTAACTCCAAGAACTAAAGAGATTATTGATCACTATTCTAATCAATAATTACCAATAAAAAAGACTCAGACACAACAGAATGGAGAGTAGAAGGAAGGAGACGTTGGTTGTGGAATAACCATGTGTCCAAGGTTCTCAGTGCAATTCTAAAATAAGGTTAGAAGTGAGGCCAAGCAAGTTCTCAGATCTTATGAAGGGGGCCTCACTGAGTGGTGAAGATGCCTTGCTGTCCATTTATTCAGGAATATAGAAGTAGCATAAACATAACTTCTTCCAGTTATAGTTTTCCAGATTTCTTTCCCCTATATTTCATCAGAAGCTACACAGGGCCTTGGGTTTTCCTCCACTGAAGATACATATCTGACAGAAAAGAACTCTGTCGGCCAATGTCTTCAATATAAAATTAAGGAACCTGGGAACTTTTTCAACATCAAACTAAGGCTAAATTGTCTTTATACAGGCTGTGCTTAGTTGGGTTTAAAAAAAAAAAATAGACTCTCTGTCTTTCTTAAATCTCGTATTTTAACTGCATTTCCTTAGGCCATATTTGCATCTTCAATGGTAAATAAATGCTCTTTCCCATTTCGTAAAATGTTGTTTTTCACAGAAAAGAAACAAATCCACAATTCTCACTATACTCACAAATATTTAAAGCTTCAACCTGAGGTCTATGGGTTTCACACACACACACACACACACACACACACACACACGAAACTGCTCTTGATTGCAAATGTACACACACATAGACACAATCCACTCCTTTCTCCATTGTCCCCAATACTTTTTACTCTTAAGGAAGAGAGAATAATCAGTTTAATTGAAATTTAGATCGTTTAAAACTTCTCCCTTCCTTTGTCTCTTCTCTCAATGAAGGAAAAATTAAGGGTTCTATTGAAAAGGAAAGGTTATTTGTATTCTGACCGTATATTTTTGCGAGAATGCAAAAAACAGAAAAGGAGTGTAAGGAAGATAACTTTCAGGTAAATCAATTGTGTTTCCATTAGGATTCCTCTTCTTTTCAGTTTTTGGCATCTAACTTAAACATACTAATCCTTCCTAGGGAAAAAGAACTCAAAACATTTATGACCTTTCACTGTTCCAGTACCAGTCCAAAGAACTGGATGTGTGCCCCTATTCAGAGCCTCGCTCTAAGCAAAATGTAAAATGTTTCTCTTTATGTTCTTTACCCTTCCCCTTCTCTTTGATTATATGTCCCAGAAATCTGGCAGTCTGCACAGTCCTTGGGAATAATTTCTAATGGTAGAATGACAGATACTATATTATGATGGAATAAGGACAGTTTTTCCTTGAAATAATGTTTATTAAGCACCACTACAGACAATTTGAACCTTCCTTGAAATATTAATCATTGTTCCTGGAGAAAAAAAATTTGTAATCAAAAGTTTTTTAACCCTGGATTAAGCAGGCTCCTCAGCACCTTTAATATGCTAATTAGTACCACCACCCTCCCCCTCCCCTGCACCTGCTCCCTAAAAAGCAGCCCTGACATACAGGAATTCCCAGACTTATTTGACCAGCACTACTTTCAATTAACTATTTACTACTCCACAAAATAATCTGAGAACAGTTGTGGCTGGAGAACTCAGAGAAGGGAGACAGCATTTATGCTGGAGTGGAAGAATTAAATACAGCCTCGTAAAAGAGTATTTGAGCCAGGTACTGAAGGATAGGTACAATTTAACTGTGCAGAAATGAGAAAAAAGGCAAAAAGGATGCCAAGTGTGTCTCAAGTCCCTCAACTTTTTTTTTTCTCTTTTTTTAAAATTTCAATAGTTTTTGAGGAACAGGTGGTATTTCATTATACGGATAAGTTCCTTAGTGGTGATTTCCGAGATTCTGGTGCACCCATTCTGGTGCGCCTGGGCAGTGTACACTGCATCCAGTATGTAGTCTTTTATACCTCACCCTCCTTCTACCCTTCCTCCTGAATCCCCAAAATCCATTGTATCATTCTTATGCCTTTGCATCCTCATAGCTTAGCTCTCATTTATAAGTGAGAACATATGATATTTGGGTCTCCATTCCTGCGTTACTTCACTTAGTTGTTGTAAGTGCCATTCAAGTTGCTGTAAATGCCATTATTTCATTCCTTTTCATGGCTGAGTAGTATTCTATGGTATCCAATAATCCAAGTTGCTGTAAATGCCATTATTTCATTCCTTTTCATGGCTGAGTAGTATTCTATGGTATGTATGTGTGTGTGTGTGCATGTGTATATATACCATATGTATATATATCACATATATATATACACCACATTGTCTTCATTCACTCAATGATTGTTAGGTGTTTGGGCTGGTTCCATAGTTTTGCAATTGTGAATTGTGCTGCTATAAACATGTACGTGCAAGTGTCTTTTTTATATAATGACAAGTCCATCACTTTGAGTCATCCACCTATTTCACTTATGCTGAAGCTAGTTCACTCTGACCTTTGCTCCAGACTTAACCTGATCTGGGGCAGTATCTACTGTTCAGATCCTATCAGGACCCAGCTGCCCAGATAGGCATGAAGACATAGCTCTGCAGAGGAGGGGAAGGCATGAAATGAGATGTTAGGTGGGAAAAGGAAGGCAGTTTCTAGGCCATAGAAGGTTGTAACCTCCTTCCAAATATTTTCTTAACTCAACATTCTTTTGATCTAAGTAAGTTAATATATCCTGTCAGTTGCAGTTTTTAAAAGATAATGTGTCTAACAGTAAAAGATCTTTACTTTCCTATGTCTCTATAAACAAAATTTATCAAATATGTAGACTATACCATTGGCACATTTTA
Organism: Macaca fascicularis; assembly: GCF_037993035.2. Lineage (NCBI taxonomy): Eukaryota > Metazoa > Chordata > Mammalia > Primates > Cercopithecidae > Macaca > Macaca fascicularis. The sequence continues at coordinate 63,776,912 of NC_088376.1, read as the reverse complement.
CTTGTTTCAGATGTAGTGATCTGTACTGTCAAGTTGTCAAAAATTGTTTTCTAGAATAAAGTAGAGGTAAAACATATGCAGAATGTTCCATTGAATCACATGTACTTCCTTCACTTCTGAATCTCTGAGGCAAGGGTTATCAGAGAATAATACTTTTGAATTCAAAAATAAAATCTTTGGCTTAAATGCATGCGTGAAACCAAATTAATGGGCTAAACTTTGTTATAGAAGTATGAGAGGATTATTTGTCAGTGTTCAGAGAACATTGCTAATTTTTTGAAATTCTATTTGGTTGTAGAAGTAATACAGGCCAGGTACAATGACCCATGCCTGTAATCCCAGCACTTTGGGAGGCTGAAGCAGGTGGATCATCTGAGTTCAGGAGTTCGAGACCAACCTGGCCAACATGGTGAAACCCTCTCTCTACTAAAAATATAAAAATTAGCTGGGCGTGGTGGCACGCACCTGTAGTCCCAGCTACTCAGGAGGCTGAGGAACAAGAATCACTTGAACCCAGGAGGAGGAGGTTGCAGTGAGCCAAGATTGTGCCACTGCACTCCAGCCTGGATGACAGAGTGAGGCTCTGTCTCAAAAAAAATAAAATGAATTAATACATATTTTTTTAAACTTGAAAATGTAAAAGAACCAAAGAAAAAAATTGAAACTACCTAGAGATAGCTGTTATTTAAATAATTTCTTTCATACTTAAAGTTAATTGCCTCTCCATAATCTGGGATACATAAAATTGAATTTTTAATTGTAATAAAATAGAAATAACATAAAATTTGCCATCTTAACCATTTCTAAGTGTTCAGTGGCATTAAGTACATGAAATAAATATCTGACATCCAGAAAACGGGGTTTTCTCTAGCCAGTTCAAAAAAATAAAACCTGCTAGACAACAACAAAAAAGTACCAAAGAGGACAAAAGGAATATCCCTGTAGAATATTTAAGTAACATATTAACAAGACATTCTGTCCTGGAAGGACAAATGCTATATACATAATAGACATTATAAACATCACCTACTTTATTATAAGGTTGGCAAGGACTTTCTCACATTCAGACTTCTTCACTTTCCTGCTAAATGCAGCCACGTACTAGGGATGTAGAACCCTAATTTAGCATTTGCTACCTGTAATCCTGGTGTTAGAAATCCTGGCCAGCAGCCCCATTCCCTGATGTCACACGCTAAACACTTCCTCTAAGGCTACTTGCCAAGCAATCCCATCTTTCCAGGGAAAGGGAGAACAGCCTGTCTTTGCATACCCTATCTTGGTTAAAGCCTTGCAGACTCTCATAGACTGAATGCAAGGCTCCAAAAAAAATGCTCCTATCAGACGTTTTCTATTAAAATCAAGCATTGTAAAACCACACAGCCAGAGACCTTTCTAGGATCAGTCATTTCAAAACAGCAAGCACAAGGAAGACTATTTCTAAAATCACACCCACAATTTCAGCCTCCTAAGAAAAGTACCTAGACATTCTCAGCCCAGAATGCAATGCTTCTGAGTCCTCCTGGTATAAAGCAGCAACACTGCCAATTTCATTTTATGAAGAAAGAAAAAGGAACAATGGTTTAAATCCTTTGTCTAAAGTTACTTGGAAATCACAGTGACAACTTAGGAAAGGAACAGTTAGGAAGGATCAAATTCTCTTTGACCCAATTAATGCACAGTTATATTTAAGAAAGAAAAGAGGAAGGTGAGAAAAGGGGAGAAAGAACAGTTTTTGGCAGCAAATCACCAACAAAGGGCCAAAGCCTCACATATACTTGGATAAGTATCCAGTGCAGAGGCCCAACACATCTTTAGGCAGCTGAAGAGCATGGAAGGCGCCAACATCGTAAGCTGAGAAAAAAGCGCCCTCATCAAAATCTGAAGCAGAAGCCATCTTTGGAGACGTAATAGAAATGTCATAGTCCAGAGGAATCTGCTTTGGGATTGAAGTAATAAAATGATGCCCACTCAGTGCCACACCAAGTGCCTGGCAAGCCCTGGGCGTTCACCAAGTCTTGCTTCTCCCTTTGCCCATTTGCACACAAGCCTGTTGCAATGTTTTTACAGCTGCCCACAGGCTTTATAGGTGGTCTACTATTTTTTGACTGAAGAATTATCATTTGCTATGATCCTACTAAGTGGAAGGGAAGGCACTGAGTCTACTCTGAGGACGATGGGGCTTAGAGGGTTTAAGTTACTTTCCTGAGGTTCTCTAGGTAGAAGTCACAGAGCCAGGATTCAGAACCATATCTATCCAGCTCTGAAGCCCATACCTTTTCCACACTTCCACAGTGCTAACCTCACAGACAGCACAATTAAGAATGTTTAATTTAAGCTCACAGAGAGATAGATCTCATTAATATGTTAAAACAGGAGTTGGGAAACTTTTTCTGTAAAGAGCCAGATAGTGAATATTTTAGGCTTTGTGAGTCACGTAGGTTTTCTGATGAATATTCATTTTTGTTTTCTCTTACTCTCTAAAAACATAAAAACTATTCTTAGCTCACGAGGCTATACAAAAACTGGCCACAGGCCATAGTTTGCCAATCCCTATGTTAGAAAACACAATCCAAGCAAGGCTCAATGATTCTGATGGATGAGAACTGTAATACTGATTACTCACAGACATCTTGATTCACTACAGTGTCTTTCATTATAAGACGGGGAGAAAAGAGGGGGATAGAAGAGAATCAGTGTTCAGTCTAGTCACTTCATAAACATTCCATTGTTAAGTGTAAGGAACAGTGGCCCCTTACTTAGACCCCTTCATTAGAGTAGTTTGACAAGCTATCAGGCATTTATTTCATTTGTTTCCACTATTTCCATGCCTTTGCATATTCCAACTTAGGCATTAATCTATCACTGAAAATCAAATGCTTTCTTCAGTATAATTAGAACTATTTCAGAGGGCCATAACATAATGAATAGAAACCTAGGGAGATTTAAGCTGACCATGGGCTCTTTCAATATGATCAAAGGCCTCTGGGGCTCTATTGTTTGAAATTATAGAAAATATTTTTCATTCACTTTATTGACACTTGTAACACAGGCTTTTGAATACTCCCTGAAATCTGCAACAACCATCAAGTCAACCTAACAGATGTTGCAAACTGGATCCAGGTCGTCAACATGAGAGTGCATAATGAGATGCATTTTAAACGACATTCAGATTTTGCTATGCAAGGCAAAATAATATACAATTTACGACCTCCTTAATTTTCTTTTTAGATACAGACCTTGCATCCAGGGATTTGCTGGCAGGTCATCCGTAAGCAAATGCTAGTAGCTATGTGCCCTGTCAGTTGGCTGGCTGACCTCCGTATTGCCTCGATCTGGGCAATACAACTTTGGTGCCAAGTCCAAATGTTTCTGGTTAAAATATTTTCAACTCTGCTGATTCATGCCCAGCTGCTTGGTAACTACAAAGTGGAAAAAGAAGGTGGCCACCAGGGACCAATTTAATATCAACAAATGCTATTCCCATTGCTGAGCTAAACCAGTTGGAAACCAGAAGACTCCAGATTCCAAAGGATGGTAACTTATTTCATAAGGCTACATGTGGAACCACATCGCCCATCTTAGGAGCAAATACATACAGGCTGATTTTAATCACAGGAACAGCTCGTGAATTGAAACAGGAGTGACAGCAATAAAAGCAGCTCCCTTCTTGGGTTTGTATAATCACCTCTTGAGGGACAGGACAGTCAGGATGAAGACCTGGCTCAAGACCTACTAACACACATTAAGCAGAGACTAGGAGAAAAGTGACCAACTGCAAAAGCCAATTATAGAGGTGCAGTCAAGCAAGGAAATGCTTTCCTGTATATGAAGGGCATGGTAATGTCAGTCATGATGCAAGACACCAAGCAGGGACAGCAGATAAAGGAAAGGAATTAAGATGTGAATTCCTCCTAAGGGCTTAGAAGTATGCTAGATATTTTACACACAGTATATCATATAACCATTACAAACTTGTAAGATCTTTTTACCTCTGAAGAACCGACGATTGGAGAGAAACATACCTAAGATTACAAGTAAGATGTGCCAGGCCTAGCATTAGAGCTAGATCTGTCAGGGATCAAATTTGCCTTTTTCATTCCACCAGGCTTCAATCCCCTCAAAAAAGTACCAAAACACAAGATGGAGTAAATGACATTCAGAAGTCAGATAAGCAGGCGGTATTGGTAAGCAGCAGGGCTCTAAGCTCAAGCCAGGACTCTACTGTCCCATTGGAGAGATGGTAAGAGCAAGCCAGAACACAAGTGCTATAGCTGGTAATGACGTCATACTTGGCACCAATAACCTTCACAAAGTCAGCTCCCAAGGCCCAGCGCTATCAAAGTGAAGCCAGAAGTCAGGGCACAAAGTAAATAGGGGGTAGAGCTGAGGTTCAGTGGGTATCATGAGAGTCCAGGAGGTCACCTATCTGGAATTGTATTCTGAACTCCTGCAACTGAGGGGTTGAAGCTGTTTAAATACCATTTGGAGCCATTGTCTTGGCTCCAGATTGGCCTGAAAACTAAAGTTGAGCCTTCAGGTAAGAAATTCCAAGTAGGGAAGAAGAGGGAGGTAAAGGCAGGAATTATGAGGTAGGGATGGGAAATTTTTTACTTCCGAGCCATGCCAAATATAATAACTTTCCTTGAAATTTCTTCATCTATAAAATTGCCATCATGGCACTGTTAATGGCCTTCACTTCAGGCCAAAGGAAGAGGAAAGCAGGATAATAATCAAAACAACTCCAGAAAAAAAAAATGTATTTTGCCAGAATTAGATCACAACTTCATATTTCCAAACAGCAGCCTCACGCTGGCAGAGCTGGACCTTGGGAGCAGATTCTGGGACGCATGCTGGTGCCAGGCACAGTGACATTAGCAGCTGGCAGCCCTTCCCTGCCTGGCAGTGCACGCACCCTTCTGTGGGTACCGCCACCACTTCTTTACTCAAGTCATCTGATCAGTTTCCCGATCATATGGGGGTAGGGGAAGAAAGCTGGCATCAGAAGCAATGAGTAGAGGGACAGGTGACCAAGAAGGTAGAATGCCCCACAGTGACTGTCCTCTCCACTTCAGAAAGGGGCTGCTCTACAAAGACGGGAGGAGGGAAGAATTCCAAATTCAACCCCTGATTCACTAGGCTGTGAAGACAGATCCAGCTGAGTGCACTAGACTAACTGATTAATCAGTTCCCTTCTCTGCTCTGTGAGGGAAGCCACTGTCTCGAGGCACATAATTACATGCTGAGTGTCCTCAGGTGCCTGAAGGTGACAGCCAGGCTGGGCAGAGCTTTGAGTCTGGCTCTTTGGGGCTGGCTGCTTCTCCTCCCAGGTCAAGTGATGCCACTACTCCCAGCCTGAAAATGAGCCAGCTGGGGTCAAAGAGCGGGGTTGGAAAGGGAGACTTCCACCCCCAGTTATAGGCCAGGGCTCCTCAGGCAGCCACTATCAGGACTCTACCATGTTACCTGCACTGCAGCTCTCATGAAGCCTGGCTTCCCTCACCCACCACACACACACACACACGCACAGAGGAAAATCCTGGCAAAGGGCAGTTGGAACAACCAAATTCTTCCCTCTTAGCCTCAGTTAGCTCAAACGGGAAAACAGAGTTGAATAAGCAGAAAATTCTTAGAAAATCTAAATTACTATACCAACAAGGGACTGCTGCCAATTCAGTGTAGATAAATCAGCTTTCTCAGTAAGATAAACGGGCAATGTGAAAAAGATCACTTGTTTCAGATACAAAAGATTAACTAAAAAAAGATTTTTCTAATCAAAGAGTTAAAATAAATCTGAAGAAGTTTTCTGATCAGACAGTAGTCAATCCTCGTCATAACACTCTCCCAGAAAAGAGATCACACAATTAATATTACTATCTCATAGTCTTTGTAAAAAAAAAAAAAAAAAAAAAAAAAAATTATTCTGTAGACATAAATTTCTAAAACTCCCTTAATTCTAAACCAAATGTCTACTACTGTCATTTTCAGTAGAAACAAAGTCAAGTTACCATTCATAAAAAAATAAAAGTGTCCATACAAGAATTCTTTCACCTCAATCTATTATTCTCCAAAAGAAAGGCAATCCCAAGTCATAAATGTTTCCTCAACTCTTTCACTATTTTCATTTTTTTCCTGAAACTCCCTCCAAACTAACCATGAGCTCAGGACTAATCATTTATTGGACAATGCAGCTGGTGACAGCTTTCACCAAGTGATAATGGCTTTTCTTCCAGGTGCGTTATCCACATCGGATACCAGTTCATGTTCTGTTTTTGCTTGTCTTTATTCCAAACAGCGGTCCCAATATAAAATAAAGAAGAATACGGAAGAAACAAAAGCAATTGGCATTGGAAACTCAATTAATGCCTAAGCTAATTTGTTGGGCACCTGAAAAATAATCCACTTGAAATTTAAATCAAAATGTAGCAAGGAAGGAAATGGTGCATGGCTACACCAACATAAACTACCAAAATTATAAAAAACTGTCAATAATTGCACATGACATTGGTGATTAATAACTTGTCAGCAATATAGCTTGCAGAATGGTTTGACTGTTGTGGGAGGAACTGATTTATTGAAGATGGGTGCCTATTTGTTTAAATGCCCATATGCTACCAAAGTTAAGTAAAAAGATGTTCATCCTGGGTGATTTTCCTAAGATCATCACCAAATGTTTTAATCTCAAACCAAATCAGGGTAAACTGCTTTTCTTTAGATAATCCTAAATGTCCCAGACCACTGGCTCTCAACCTTGGCTGCACACTGGAATCACCAGAGGAGTTTTAAAAACTTGATGCCTCGGCCCCATCTTCGGAGATTCTGATGTAACTGGTCTAGGTGTGACCTGGATATTAAGATTTCTTTTTCTCTTTCTTTCTTTTCTTTCTTTCTTTCCTTCCTTCTTTCTTTCTCTCTCTTTCTCTTTCTTTCCTTCTTTCTTTCTCTTTCTCTTTCTTCTTTCTTCCTCCCTTTCTTTGCTTTATTTCCTTTCCTTCCCTTCCTTCCTTCCCTCCTTTTCATTTTCTTTTTCTTTCTTTTTCTTTCCTTTCTTTTTCTCCTCTCTTTTTCTCCTCTCTCCCCCCACCCACCCCCCACCCCGCCTCTCTCTCTCTCTCTCTTTCTTTCTTTCTTTTTTCAGAGACCAAGAGGTCTCACTATGTTGCCCAAGCTACATTCGAATTCTGAGCTCAGGCAATCCTCCCACCTCAGCATCCTAAGAAGCTGGGTCTACAGCCTGCCACTGTGCCAAGATGTTACTTCGATTTTTCAAAGCTGTCCAGGTGATTCTAACATGCAGGTAAGGTGGGGATTCATTGCCTTAGACAATATTACAACATATCAATAAAAGTATGTAGTTCAAGATTACTGTGTAACAACAATTGTGAATAGTTGAATAAACAGAAAAGTGTAGCACAGACCCTCCCTCCAGACCCTAGATCTAAGGGGAAGAAAGACATGTAATACAACAGTTAACATACAGTACGCTAAGTGCTAAAACTGAGATGTAGAGAGCAGTGAAGGGTGCTCTGCAGGGGGTATCTTTACACAACCAGGCAGAGAAAGTCAGGGATGACTTCTCAAACACTATGATCAGGCTGGGTCTTGTAAGCTACGTGAGAGTCAACCAGGAGAAGGAAGTGGGGAAAGGCATTTCCAGAAGAAGGTTTAGAATGTGCAAAGGTCCAGAGGCTGGAGAGCACAGCCCCTACCTTGGATCTCTGAAAGTTCTACAGATAAGGCACAGAGTGGATATAAACACAAGAACGAAATAAGGCTGGAGTGGTTTTCCAGGGTACCTAGAGGGCTCAGACTAGTAATGCAAATGGGCCAAGCAGACTGAGTGTGAGACACCAGTTGGTATGGCAAACTGTCAAACCAAGGATGTCACAGGGGGCAGGGGGATGGTTGTTGTTGTTGCTTTTTTCCAGCCATGGCAAGCATATGGGCTCAATATTGACATATTTTGCAGATTTTCAAGGGATGCTGAGAATGTGGTCCTTATGTGAAATTTACAGGTTTTTAAATGCTGAGCAGAACAAATAAGTCTGCAGGCCAGATTCTACCTACGGGCTACAGGTATGGGCTATACCTTTAACTACTGACAGATTTAAAGGTGGGGGAGGTAGTATCCAATTTCGATTCAAGTTCATTTTTTATTTTATTTTATTTTATTTTTGAAGCGGAGTCTCGCTCTGTCGCCCAGGCTGGAGTGCAATGGCACGGCCTTGGCTCATTACAACCTCCGTCTCCTAGGTTCAAGCAATTCTCCTGCCTCAACCTTCCTAGTAGCTGGGATTACAGGTACCTGCCACCACACTCGGCTAATGTTTGTATTTTTAGTAGAGATGGGGTTTCACCATATTGACCAAGCTGGTCTTGAACTCCTGACCTCAAGTGATCCACCTGCCTCGGCTTCCCAAAGTCCTGGGATTACAGGCATGAGCCACTGCACCTGGCCTCAAGTACATTTTTAAATGTGAAGTTGAACAGCAGTGCAGCAGAAGCAATGTAATAAGCATAATAGTACAAAGTTTTCCCCAGTAATCCTAGTCGAGGTACCACCGTTCTGAAATTAGTCCCCTACTTTTTCATTTCTCAAATTCAATACAGGAATTATTACTTTTAATAATGGAGGAAAAAAACAATTTGGCAAATATTAAGATGCAGATAAAAAGCACACTTATTAGACTTCAAAGTGATATAAATTACAGTCAGTACTGAATTACATATGCCAGTGGAATACAGAGTTAGTAATAAAAAAATCACAGATGATCTGCCTAGCTGGGCTAGGGCTCTAGGCCCTGAGCAGCAATCCTCTGTAGGCTGGGAACACAGCCAGCTTCCCAAGCAGGGCAGCCTGACAGCAGGAGGTGGAGAACCCAGATGCCAGGAGAAGGTCACACTGTCTCCAGAGAGTATTTCCCTTCCTCCATTTGAGTCCCACCTCAAACTCCTCTCCAAGGTCAATTTCCCAAACGTGAGGAAGGAGGCAGATCCCTTACACATGATGATCAGTCATCAGTACTATAGGGGCTAACCACAAATGTGCATCTTCCACACACTCTAAGAATCCGGAATCAATTTAAAGTCACAAGGCAAAGCTAGTGTGTACATTAGCCCCCATGCATGGCAATTAGAGCACAGGAAGAAGATGCTCAAAATATAAAAAGGTATTTGTGTAAATTTGGCAAAACATTTCACAAACATAGTTATCTATAAACAAAATTAGGAAATTGTAACATTTGTATGACCTAATAGATTTGTTTAGGGAAAAATAAAATTCTAAATGAGAAAATGAGAAATGGTAAGGAATACATCACAGATACATGGCTACAACTGATTCTCAAATAAAATAAATGGACAGAGATACTGTCCAAGAAAGACTATTTATTCAGTAAAGAACTAATGCTTGATTTTTTTCTTCAGGTTTTCTCAAAAAGAGAAAACATATAATTACCATGTCTGGTAAAATGCCTGTAGTCTCCGCATGCCATTTCTAATTTTAGATATGGAAATGGGATTCTCTCAGGCATTCTGACTCAAAGATGGGTTATTGAACTTTGAAATATTAAATATCTGGAAGCTTAAACAATAACATTTATAATTCAACAAAAACAATGATCTTTTCTTTAACAGGGAGGAGGTTTTTTAAAAGTTAAATTGTATTTAACGATCTCAGCCGGGCGTGGTGGCTCATGCCTGTAATCCCAGCACTTTCAGAGGCGAAGGCGGGCGGATCACGAGGTCAGGAGATTGAGACCATCGTGGCTAACGTGGTGAAACCCCATCTCTACTAAAAATACAAAAAAAAAAAAAAAAATTAGCTGGGCGTGATGGCAGGCACCTGTAGTCCCAGCTACTGGGGAGGCTGAGACAGGAGAATGGCGTGAACCCAGGAGGTGGAGCTTACAGTGAGTGAAGATTGCGCCACTGCACTCCATCCTGGGCAACAGAGCGAGACTCCGTCTCAAAAAATAAATAAATAAATATAAATATAAATAAATAAATAAATTATATTTAACAATCTCTATGCTAAGTGTCTCTCAGTCTCAGTTTTTAAATATTAAATACTACATAAACTCAACAAAGATCTCTAAACACAAGAGGAAAAATACCTTTGAATGTGAAGGCTCAAAGCTTAACTTGAAAAACTGCTCTCTATCCATCAATTGTCATGCATAATTAAATAGCTAAATAAAGAAATAACAGCAGTAAAATTATTAGAAGAGATTGTTTATCAGCAAAAAAAAAAAAAAAAAAAATAGAGTCACCTAAGTGGAGCCATAAGGCATGTCTATATATACTAGTATGAACACTTTTCATTGTTTTATCTAAATTTGTCTGACATACCATTTTAATTTTTTCTTGATTCAGAAATTATTTGTACAAAAATTACCAATGATCTCTCTAAAATATGACATAAGTTCTTAATTTCTGAAGTTATTATTCAGAGAAAGTAATTTTGATTAAACAAATCATCAGACGCTGGAATAGGGATGGTCCTGTCAAACAGAGAGGATTGGACTAATGACACCACATAGAAAAGAAGGAAAGTGAATGGTATGAGCATATGACTGCCTACTTTTGGGGGAGGGGAGAACATCTCTTTCTGCTGCTCCTGGTTTATCTTTTGAGTTAGCACCCTAAATGTCCCCTACGCATATTTTACACTGAGATGGTGAGTTAACCTTAGGATTCGCCTTAATGCTGCAGCCAGACCATCTGGCCAGCACTGTTTCTTCCATTTTCACCTCTTTGAGCTTTCTGGAGTATCCAGGTATCTTGAAGTTAATCCATGAAGGGAATTTTGTCAGTCTCCATCTTAATAGAGTCCATGTTTTATCTCCAAGAGTCTGTACAGCCATACCAGTGATAAGAGTAGTGAGACTTTTTAATTCAAAAAAATTTTTAATTGTGCCTGGTTTTTTCATCCAAACTCTGTATTTGCCTCTTTACCTTTTAAAAAGTACACTGCCCCAGGAGGACTATTGCTTTTGCCAGGATAAAAGTGAAATTTAAACTCAGGTCTTTGTGAATTTTTCAAAGCCCATGCTCTTTCTACTACACCACACTGTCTCCTAGTATAACTTTATTAGGCATATTTAAAATTTACAGTGTAAAGTGTGAATATGTGTGTATCCATATGCATGTTTTCCTCAATGCATCTGCCACTCACTTTCCCTACCACAAGAATGCTCTGAGGGCTAAAAAGAACGTGAGAATGAAGTGCCCAGCTCAGAGCTCAAAAACATTAGTGTTCTTCCTAACGATCATATGAGACCTTGTCGTCTACCTTTTAAAAATGAAAACGTTCTAACACAGAGTAAATTGCTCACCCGCATGGGGTCACATCAACACCATGAAACCTCAGTTCCAAGCCGGATTGTAGATTTCTAACCACTTACTCAGCTGGCATTCCACAACCTAGTTACATAATGACCAGACCCCTCTCTCCTAATTACATGGCCAGGTACTGTCACAGATCCCTGACCAGGGTTAGGGACCCAGGGACCCAGGGTGAGAGAACAGAAGGTAAAACCATGAGGGCAGAGTTGAAAGAAAACTACAGCTTTCTGAAACACTGTGAAACCAAAAAGACTAAGATGAGTCTTTGCCATGTAAGGAGGCAGTTGAGAGAGGAGGAGTATTACAGAGTTAATTCCTAGGACAAGATGTCTAAGTACAGGATGCTGGGCAGAACCCGAGGTAGCCACCAAGATGACTCTGTGAAGTCATAAGGAAAGCACTTCTGAATCTAAGGGCTTGGGTGTGGGGAGCTGTTGCATTTACAACCAAGGCAATGGACACAAACAGCTCTAGGGCAGATTAGGCAGTAGCTAAAAGTAAGAGGAAACAGGAAGGAATGCTGGAAATGACTATATAAGTTCAAACTATGTATGAAACGAAGCCATGGGAACCTATACAACATATATAATCTGTAGATAATATAAACCCCAAACCTCCTATATATGACAGTCAAATTACCTCAGGCTGAGACACTGTGGGAGAGGAAAAATACTAAAAGGGAAATGCACTAGAGGCAGGGACACAGTTTTCAAAACAAAACAAAACAAAACAAAAAACTGCAGAAGTCCCCTGAGTAAAATCAAGAGAGTGCAAGTTATCTCAGCATAAACAGGCAGGCACTGCTCTGCTGGAGGACTGTGCTATGCCAAGTTTCATCACATCAGCACAAGAGCTCCCTGGCACGTGGGAACAAACATAGTCTGAATCATTTGCTGGTGTGCACGAAACTTAGAAAATATAGATGGTTCAGCTCTAATATTCTTCATCCTGTGACTGTCCATGGTCTGGTAGTCTTAAATTGGACAATGTTCTCAGTCCCAGGTTACTACTTCTCTAGTCCTGCAACACATAAAACCCATTTACTTAACAAATTTCACTTTGCCCCAAGTGCAAAATGTCCTTCAAAGCAACGGTTTTATGTTCGTATTCAGGAAAGGCTGACTCTGGCCCTTAAATGGATAAACCTCCTAGATAAAAATCACCAATGTTTGGGATAGTCTAAGCAAATACAGCAAAAAACATGAAAAATATCTTTGCTTTTTCCCTTATCAATATTAAAGGACAAAAAATTCCCGTGTGTGTGTGTGTGTGTGTATGTGTGTGTGTATATATATCGCTAAACATTTAGTAAACCTTACCACTCCCCTATTGAAAAATAGACCTAGTTATATTCCTACATATATTATATATTTCTCAAATAAATTCTCTAAGCTTACCTATGGCAAAGCATAACACTCACTGAACAGGCTTCATATGCAGAAATATATATAAAAATGAAAACTTTATGCAGCCTTATTTTTAAAAATCACAGAACATGTAAACTGGCTTGTATTTTTAAAACCTTTCTTATCCAGAACATGTGAACTGGCTTGTATTTTTAAAATCTACCTTATCCAAGTGTGTTTAAATGTTGCCTAAATTGTTAATCATTGTTTTCTACCTAAAACAATACAGAAAATACAATACAGAAAAATACAGAATTATAAGGATGCCAGACCTTCCAGTTCTTAGAATACATTATTAATCCAAGAGAGCCTAGGTGCAGAATCAGAGGTGAAGAACCAAACAGAGCAGAAATAAAACAGCATGTTAGTTGAGAGTTTTAAAGATATATGACAAATCACCTCGCTTGCAAGTGTAATTATCATCGGAATTGTTAAAAATGACCACAACTTTGGCTGTTAAAATATTACATGCTATTCAAGCAAAGAAATTAAATTTAAAAAAAAAAAAGCTCAGAAGATTTTTCCCTACATCAGCCAACTGGCTTATGGCTCCAAAACATTCTTGATATCATTTTAGGCTACTAAGAAAATCTACCTCAATATATCATGTATTTTCAATTCCTCCATTTAAAAAAGTATTAATGCTTCTCAGAATAGGGGATTTGGGGGAAAAAAAGTATTAAAGATTTTGACAATAGCTGAAGGTCACGAAGAATTGATATAAGTAGAACATAGGTCTCTCCCTGTTTTCCCAATCCACCACACAACAGTGACCTACAGACAGGAATGTTAATGATACAATTAAAAGTTCTCTAAAATTAAAACTGTCTAAAGGAAAAAAGCCTCAGAAGAAATCATATTTTAGTATGAAATACTAAAGGCTAAAAATGGTCACCTCTAAATTGAATAATATCCTGAAATAAAAATAATAGACAATTTAAATAATTTAACTGTTTTTAAAATCAGTATGCATACTTTTTTTCTTGAATAACTGAAGGAAAATGTGGCATGAATAAAAAATACTATTCCTTTATTCATGCATTTAACAAACATTTATTGAGTACCAAATGCAGGCCAAGTAGTGTCCTAGGCACTAAGGATACAGCAATTAACAAAAAGTCCCTATCCTTGTGAGACTTACATAATAGGGAGGTGAGACATACAATACACACACAAATAAATAATAGGCCAATAGATACTGAGTGGCAGGGAGAAAAACCAAGCACAATAAGGGGTTGGGAAGTATCAGAAAATAGAGGGCAAGTCCTATTTTATATATAGCGGTCACAGAAGGCCTCTCTGATAGGTGACATACAAGTAGAGACCCAAAGAAAGAAAAGGAGCAAGCCACGTGGATAAGCAGGGGAACATGTTCCAGGCAAAATGAATACCAAGCACAAAGGCCCAGGATATGAACACGCAGGCACATCTGAAAGATACTGAGGTTTTGGTTACAGACCAACACAATAAAGCAGTATCACAATAAAGAGAGTCACACAAACTTTTGGTTTCCCGCTGCACATAAAAATTATGTTTACACTATGCTGTAGTCTATTAAGTGTACAATAGCATTATGTCTAATAAAAACAATGTACATACCTTAATTAAAACTAGTTTATTGCTTTTAAAATGCTGACAGTCATCTGAGCCTTCAGCAATTTTGCTGGTGGAGGGTTTTGCCTCAATGACTGATAAAGGTGGCAACTGCTGAAAGCTGGGGTAGGTGTGGCAATTCTTAAAATGAGGTTGCAATGAAATTTGTCATCTTTCATGAAATATTTCTCTGTAGCACATGATGCTGTTTGATAGCATTTTCCCCAGAGTAGAACTTCTTTAAAAATTAGAGTCAGTCCTCTCCTAGCCTGCCGCTGCTTTATCAACAAAGTTTATGTAACATTCTAAATCCTTTGTTGTCATTTCAACAATGTTCACAGCATATTCACTAGGATAGATCCCATTTCAAGAAACCACTTTATTTGCTCATGTATAAGAAGCAACTCTTCCTCATCTACTAAAGTTTGATCATAATATTACAGAACTTCAGCTACAGAAATTCAGGCTCCACTTCTAATTCTAGCTCTCTTGCTATTGAACCACCCAAAGTCATCCAAGAGGGTTGGAATCAACTTCTTCCAAACTCCTGTTAATGTTGATATTTTGACCTCCTTCCATGAATCACAAATGTTCTTAATGGCAATTAGAATGGTGAATCCTTTCCAGAAGCTTTTCAATGTGCTCTGCCCAGATCCATCAGAGGAATCACAATCTATGGCAGCCACAGCCTTACAAAATGTATTTCCTAAATAATAAGACCTGAAAGTCAAAATTACTCCTTGATCCATAGCCTGCAGAATGGATGTTGTGTTAGCAGGCATGAAAACAACATTAATTTCCTTGTACATCTCCATTAGAGCTCTTGGGTGACTAGGTGTATTGTCAATGAGCAGCAATATTTTGAAAGAAATCTTTTTTCTGAGCAATAGATCTCAATAGTGAGCTTAAAATATTCAGTAAACCATGCTGTGAACAGATGTGCTATCACCCAAGCTTTGTTGTTCCATTTTGAGAGCATAAGCAGAGTAGATTTAGCAAAATTTTTAAGGGCCATAGGTTTTTTTGAAATGGTAAATAAGCATTGGCTACAACCTAAAGTCACCAGCTGCATTAGCTCTTAACAAGAGTGTCAGCCTGTCCTTTGAAGTTTTGAAGCCAGGCCCTGACTACTTCTCTCTACCTATGAAAGTCTTAGATGGCACCTTCCTCCAGGAAGGCTGTTTTGTCTACAATGAAAATCTGTTATTTAGTGTAGCCACCTTCATCAATTATTTTAGCAATATCTTCTGGATTACTTGCTGCTTCGCCTTGCGCTTTTTTTTCTTTCTTTTCTTTTTTTTTTTTTTTTTTTTTTTTGAGCCGGAGTTTCACTCTGCCACCCAGGCTGGATTGCAGTGGCGCGATCTCAGCTCACTGCAACCTCCACCTCCCGGGTTCACACCATTCTCCTGCCTCAGCCTCCTGAGTAGCTGGGACTACAGGTGACCACCACCACGCCCAGCTAATTTTTTTTGTATTTTTAGTAGAGACAGGGTTTCACCGTGTTAGCCAGGATGGTCTCAATCTCCTGACCTCATGATCCAACCGCCTCGGCCTCCCAAAGTGCTGAGATTACAGGCGTGAGCCACTGCGCCCAGCCCACCTTGCATTTTCATGTTGTAGAGAAGACTTCTTTACTTACACCTCATGAAGCAATCTCTGCTAGCTTTCAACTTTTTTTCTGCAGCTTCCTCACCTCTCTCAGGTTTCACACAGTTCAAGAGAGTTAGGGACTTGCTCTGGATCAGACTTTAGCTGAAGAGAATGTTGTGGCTAGTTTGATCTTCTATCCAAGCCACTAAAATTTTTCCCATATCAGCAAGAAGGCTGTCTTACTTTCTTGCCTTTCTTGTGTTCACTGGAGTAGCACTTTTGATTTCCTTCAAAAACTTTTCCTTTGCATTCACAACTTGGCTGTCTGTTCCAAGAGCCTTAGCTGCTGGCCTGTCTCAGCTTTCAACCCGCCTTCCTTACTAATCTTAATCATTTCTAGCTTTTGATTTAAAGTGAGAGACATGGGATTCTTCCTTTCACTTGAACACTTAGAGGCTATTGAAGGGTTACTAATTGGCCTAATTTCGATATTGTTGTGTCTCAGGGAATAGGGAGGCCTAGGAGAGGGAGAGGGACTGAAGAATGGCGGGTCAATGGAGTAGTCAGAACACACACAGCATTTAAGTTCATTGTCTTCTATGAGTGTGATTCATGGTGCCCCAAAACAATAACAATATCAAGTATCACTGACCAGAAAACACCAGGACAGATATAATAATAATGAAAAAGTCTGACATATTGAAAAAACTACCAAAATATAGCAGAGACATGAAGTAAGCACAAGCCATTGGAAAAATGGTGCCAATAATCTTGCTCAACACGGGGTTGCCACAAACCTTCAATTTGTTTAAAAAAACAAACCAAAAAAAAAAAAAAAAACTGCGGTGTCTGTGAAATGCAATTAAGTGCAATAAAACAAGATGTGCCTGTACCTGGAGTGCTGAGGGTTAGAAAAAGTGACAGAGTGAGCATGGGAGAGCGGCGTGAAAGGAGGTCATTGTGTTTACCCTAGATTATCCAAGGTATTTGGAAATAACTGGCTTCAGTAAGTGAAGGGAAAGAAAGGCAGGAAGGGAGAGTGAAAGAACAGGAGCTACATTTCATTGAGTTCCTATTCAATGCCCGATAAAGCACATTATCTCTTTTATTCCACACTCTTATCCTAATTGGGTGTTCCACACCAATGTATACACCTGTTTCACAGATGAGACTCAGAGAAGTCAGGAGAAAGCTAGTAAAGAGGAGAATCAAATTTAAATGCAGATCCCTCTTACTCCAAAGTTCAAGCCCTTGGTCATGCTCCCCTGTTTCCCTGAGATAGCCAAAGGTAACAGCTGAGATAGCCAAAGATAACAGGTGGACTACTCAAACTAATTGAGGTCCCACAAAGAGCAAAGTGAAGCTGCACCGCTGACACGCTTATGATTCTTCTATGAGTACATTCTTCTCAGGGATTCTTATTTCTTTTCAGATCACCCAAAGGAAGATATTTAATGTGCTATCTGATGTAAGAGATATTTTCAAAAACTGAGGATTATGATTGGGGCAGGAAAAAAGGTAGCAGAGATGCAGCACAGAAATACCATCACAGAGACTAGGCAGCTCATTCTACCCTTCCCCAGACCCCACCCAACCTCCAGGCCTCTGCAGAAGCAACCTCCCAAAAAGAGAGCTATAAGTATGCAAATCCAAAAGGAGGTGATGGTGGAGGCAAGAAATGCTCGCAGGTTTTCCTTTGCCTTACTCCAATTTTACAGGAGGGCATTTGAGCAGATATCATATACCTTTTGTCTAAAACGTACATAATGTTCAAACAACAGAGTGGAGATTTATTCTTTTAAGCATTCCCAGACCAGGTTTTCCTAGGCTCCCAGGTTTGAATTAGGAGAAGGAAGTTGAGAGGAGGAAGTCCCTGGTTGCTGGTTGGTTCCCTGATTCAGATTTCGGGGAAATCAGTTAAGGAATTTCGCTAAGATCAACCTTATTAGGGCTTTCTCTGAGGAAATAACTAGCTGAAATCGCTAGCACTGAGTACTGGTTAGCAAAGCCACTATGAGATCAAAGAGCTACAGACAAAACCTGGGGGAGCCCTGTGAGGCTTCACGAAGAAATAAGTGGGGGTAAGTTTGCAGTCTTCCTAAAAGTGAAAAGGTAAACAAGAATAAAATTAAGTAGTGACTGAAGACAGTTTACTCACCTGGGGAAATGTACTTAACGTGTAAATATGATCTGTATTACTTTTAAATTGTTCGATATTGTATCAAGATAAATTTGCCATATAAAGTTACTCATTAATGTTTTATCTTCTAAACTGATTCTAGAAACATGATAAAAAGGCACACAGAAAGTCTCCCAACCTCATTTCTTTTACAGCTAGAGAAAATCAGGTTGGTGATGAGGCACTGCACCCAACTGAAAGAGATCACAGTCACAACTGGGGTCTGAGGGTTGTTTTGCTAACACTAGGGGAGCAGTTCTCACCCAGGGGCAATTTTGCCCCCACCAGGGTACGTGGCAATGTCTGGAGTCAGTTTTGTTTGTGGGGGTGGGAAGGTTGGTTGCTACTATCATCTAAAGGGCAGACGCCAGGGATGCTGCTAAATAAACGTCCTACAGTACACAAGACAGCCTCCACGACAACAAAAAATTGTCCAGTCCAAAATGCTAACCGTGTTAAGACCAGATCTAAACCCTGGTCTAGAGCTACTTAGAAAAGGGGGGAGTGCCTTTTTTTAAAATGACAAATTTTGAAAAATTATTGTGAAAAAAAATGCTTATTGATGGATTGGAATTTTGAAGAAAAGACATGCCAATACATTATACAATCTGCTATGTATGTGGCACTTTCCCATTTTCATCTTTTCCAGTCCTTAAGTAACATTTCTTCCTTCCTGGAAATCTTATTCCCTGCATGGGAGTGAGGCTCACCTGAAGTTAAAGCAGCAGCTTTTATCTTTCTCAGGCAGATATGGACTCAGTCAAGCCATCCCAGGTTCATCTTCTCCCAGGCTCAGCCACTGCCTCAAATCAGACCATTTCACCATTACCTCCTGCCTTTCCTCTTTCTCTAAAGCAAGCTTGTCCAACCCTCCACCCATGGGCCACATGCAGCCCAGGACAGCTTTGAATGAGGCCTAAGCACAAATTTGTAAACTTTCTTAGAACATTCTGAGATTTTCTTGCAATTTTTTTTAAGCTCACCAGCTATCATGTTAGTGTATTTTATGTGTGGCCCAAGACAATTCTTATTCATCCAATGTGGCCCAAGGAAGCCAAAACTTTGGACACCCCTGCTACAAAGTGAAGATAAGAATCTTGCTCTCAGAGGGTGTTGTTTGAATTAATCAGTCCTTTAAGAACTTCGTGCTTTACAATGAGGACAAAAGAGGCTAAGTGTTTTAGAAGTTACAAATGATACTTCCTTGCTGCTTGGAGCCATTAAAAGAGTAATAATAAAAATATGTAAATCAAACTACAAAGTGAACATCTTTTCCTCTCATACCAAACGCTTTTCAGTGAATATTCTTGTCTAAAATGTCATGTTATGTGCATATGGCTGGAAGCTAGAGTTTTATCATGAGGAGAGCTATTGGACACAGACACACTAGTCACAGTAGGGTTCTCAATTCCTTCAACCAATTCAGAATGCCCTTTTCCCCACTCATCAACTATCAGATTTAATATAGTGATCATCTTTAAGTAGCTCGACAAGTAACTTGTCATTCCAGAACACAGAACCTGAATATATATGATATACTAAAATAATTCCTCCATAAGCCAAAAGTTGAATCTGCCCAGATAAAGACAGAAACAAAACCTCTGTTAAAGAGGCCCCAGATAAAATGGATTTCCTGTGGCTGAGTTGCTCAAAGTTAAAACAGAACCAGGCAGACATAGCTGGGTGAGGGAGCAGTCCTGTACTCTATTCTCAGATGTAAAAATAGCACAGGACCTCCCCTTTCTACAATCAAGCCAAACCAGTTCCTGCTGTCAGTGCCAAGACAAACTGCAGCCAGAAACCCACACCCCAGTTTTATTTGTAAAATAAACATCTAACAGAGACTTCCGGTTTCCAGCTTGGAAACCAACCAATCAGAGCTCACCTGCCCCAGCCAATTAGGCTCAGCTGTATCAACCAATCAGGATTCAGTTGTCTTGATAAATCAGAACTGAGCAAGTTTTAGTCCTTCATTTGCATAAACAAACCTGATTGATAACCTGGGCGGGAACTTTTGTTGGAACCCTGCCATTGTTCTCTGGAATGCACTTTTGTTTTACACCTAAGGCTGCCTCTCCTCAGTTTGCAAACTGTCCACTGAAATAAAGTCTCTTTCGTTCAAATTCCTTTTTAGAGAACTTTTGTTCATATCCCCAAAGTTCACCTTCTAAAAGTCCAAGCCATGGAAGAATTATATTTCATGGAAATCAACATACACAACACTTTACTGAGCTTATTTTAAATCCTCTACAAGGAAAGATGCAGCTCTTACCATATTTCTTATCCCAAAACACATTGGAAGGCCTGACATAGGGGCAACTTTTTATTCAACAGGGTAACCATAGGTCATCTCACGTGCCACAGATCATAATGACTTGACAGAAATGTGTAGATGCAGCATTTCAATTATCAACGTACCTCTCACCAACAGTGAACTCTGTCTCTATATGGCTCTTTCAAACTTGCTCATCTCAAGAAAGGTCCCATCCAACTCCACGATTCTATTTTTCTAGTATTTGGAAAGGTTAATAGAGTTTTAATAACCTACAAGTTTTAAATCACTTCTCTTTCTCTTTCTACCTATCAAATCTCTTTATCATACTACATTCTCAAGGAGGTAGAGACCTAAGTGTGGGCAGCATGTAGTGACTTCCTTCCAAATAGTGAGGTATGAAAAAGAGGTGGGTGAGGATAATTTCACAGGTGAGAAACCTGACAAACACTACCTCAGCCAGATGATCAAGGTTAACATCAAAAGTCATAAGTCATGTCAGTTACACATTCTTGATATGATAGGCACTTTACCTCTGTGACCTTCCATCTAAAACCACCATAACCCCAATCTAATGAGAAAAACATCAGACAACCCCAAACTGAGGAACATTCCTCAATGAGCTGTGCTGGTTGGTAATCATATATCAATGTGCTGGGAGAGTGACTGTGTCCTGAAGACAAAGAAACTCCTCACTGGGGACCCTTTCAGACCTCACCCTATGTAATTCTTCATTGGCTGTATCCTTTATAATAAAACTGTAATCATAAGTATAGCACTTCCCTAAGTTCTGTGAATCATTCTAGCAAATTACTGAATTGTAGCCAGTTGGTGAGAAACACAGATAGTCTGGGAACCCCAGAGTTTGCAGGTATCTGAAATGAGAAGAGCCTTAGGGACGACTGTGCTCTCAGCCTCTGAAGTCTGCACCAACTCATTGTGGTTAGCTTCAGGATTGCACTGCAAGTATGAACTTTAGTTAATAATAGTGTATCAATATTGGCTCATCAATTGTGACAAATATAGTATTGCAAGATGTTAATAATAGGAGAAACTGGGTGTAAAGCATATGGGAACTCTGTACTATCTTTGCAACTTCTCTGCAAACCTAAAACCATTCTAAAATTAAAAGCTTACTTTAAAAAATACATCTTCATCTGAATTCTAAGCTACCAAATCACCATCAAATATAACTGATCTTCGGTACTAAGTTGTTACTTAAGTGGTCATAACTTTTCATATTATACCACAATATCCAAGGAATTATCATAAACTAAATGATACTAATAAAAATAACTAAAAGTTAATTATAAGAGCATATTACTTTAATCACCTCTGATTAGCTAACCTCAAAAATTAGTTATGTGTATTAGCCTCACTTTGAATTTTAATCTACCTACTTACCTACCTACCTACAAGTAAGGATTTCTTTCTTGTTCTCCCGCAAAGGATAGTATTATGAATATTACCTGGGTACATGCTGACATTAGACCATTACCACAGTAGTTCAGCCATAAGTTAACACACACCCATATATCTTAGGCATGTGAAAAACTCCAAACCCCCCTTACACTAAACTCCCATGAGATCCCTCAAGATCTGGTTGTTGACTGAACAGTTCCATCCTTCTCTTTCTAAAATAAAAAAAGCTCATGTCACCTTTGCAGTAGTGTCCCTCTGCCTAGAATGTTCTTCCTCCAGATCTTAATACAGCTGGCTCCTTCTTGTTATTCAGGGCTCAGTAAAATGTCATTTTATTCAAGAGGCCTTTCCTGTCCATCCAATCTAAAGAAGCACTCCTAACACTCATTATTTCTCCCTGTTTATATTTTTATCACATTACTAATCATTATCTGATTATTTCTAGTTTAATCTGCTTTTTATTCTCTCTTCCTATCCACTGGAAAGCAAATTTCATAAGCACAGGGACCCTGCCTGCCTTGATCACTGTTCTAATGTCAGGCCCTAGAACAATACCTGTCACAGAGTAAGTGCTCAGTGAATGGTTTTTGGTTGAATGAACGGATAAAATGAAACTAGATTTAAAGAAAATTATTCAATAAGACTAAAATATAAGCTATTAAGAGAAAAATAAATAAACTTACTGAGACCTAGTTATGCTGCTCCAGTTCTTTGGGTACATATCTCATTAAGGTTTTACAAAACTCTGTAAAGTACACATTATTATCCCTACTTACTATTTTCAGATGAGAAATAGAGGCTTTAGGTTTAAAGGTTTAATAAGGAGTTCAATGGCATCTGACTGACTCTAAGCCTATGCCTTTTTCCACTCCTTCTTTGACGTATAAACCCATTGTTCATTTTACGTCTCTCTTTAAATGATCGCATGAAAACCGGGATGCCTAGTGCAGTGACTGTCACTGTGGCCTTAGCCTTATAAAACTAGTGAGAGACCAGAAGATAGAGTAGTGCTAATCGAGTTTGGCACAATGAATGAAAATACTGGGAGCCAGTGAGAATGTTTACAAGTCAAAAGACCTTCTGGATCTCTCTTTAAACTAAAGGATGACTTAAAGAAACCCCCTCAGAATCCTCCTCCCATGAACACTGTACAAATACAACCTGAAAATAACTCTTAACAGATCAGCTTAAATCTGACTAACATAATCCTCAACAATTTCCTTCCCAGGTCAAACACACATACTTTGAGACTAACATGAATGAGAAAATATGAAAATTGTTCTACACATAAATCTAAATGCCAACCCTTAAATGACCCATATATTGCTGGTTTTCCCATGGTAATCTCTGCCATCTCTCTGCGACTTCTCTGCAGCCTGACTCTGTCACTCTGTTCTGCCTCCAAAAAGAAGACACAATTGCACAGAGCACTCCCAAGTAATGTAACCTCAGCAAGTCCAGTTTTCATGACAGTAATACATCCCATCCTCAGAGTATCTCCACTGTATCACAGGCTCTCCCTCCTGTCCCTCTGCTTTCCGAAATCAGTGTTCCCAAATATGACCCTCTCTACTAGTAGAGCCCCCACAAAAAAAAAGGTGTTCATCTCCCTGAATTTGCTCCTTCACTGCCAGGCCAGTTTGCCTTCCCCAACTTATTTTGTCTTGTTATATATTTACATATAACATATTTGCAAAAACTGCACTGCATTTTTACCCTGATAAAATACTTTTATACATTACAGTTAAAGAAGCATGCTTAATTTCTAAGGTGCTATGGAGGAACAAGAATATTAGTAAACATTTAAATGTTAAAAATGATCATCTGAACTCACAAACAAAATTAATGTCAAATAAACAAACAAGTCATTTATCAGTATAATATCATCAAAATTAGTTAATAACAGCTCATGTAACTAAGAAAGACGTCAAAGCCCTACCTCACAGCCCTCTGTATCTGTGTGTTCTGCATCCTTTGACACAACAAACCATGGATCAAAAATATTTGGGGAAAAAAAATGGATGGTTTTATGTACCAAACTTTGTAAAAACTGTTTTTCTTGTCATTATTCACTAAAGAATACAGTATAACAACTATTACATACAACTTACACTGTATTAGGTATTATAAGCAATCTAGAGATGATTTAAAGTATACAAGAGAATATGTGTAGGTTATATGCAAGTACTATGCCATTTTATATTAGGAAATTGAGCATCCATGTATTTTGGTATCCACAGTGGGGAAGGGTGTCCCAGAAGCAATCTCCTGCAGATACCAAGGGAAGACTATACATACATGATCATGTGAGATTCATACTAGTAGAACAAAGATGGTTCGGTATCAGAAGATCTACCAATGTAATTTATCCCATTAGAAGGTCCAAGGAGGAAAAAACTATGATCATAGTATAAATTTGAAAATATTTGATAAACTTCAATATAAACTACAAATTTTGAAAAATTCTTAATAAAACAAAAAAGTGTATGTAGTTCCTTAACATAATTAACATATGTATAATTATATACATATCATGGGTCCAAAACCCACGTCATGATTAAAGATGAAATTCTAGAAACAGAACCACTAAGCTTGGGAACAAAATAAAGATGCACATTTATCACCACTATTATTTTACATTATTCAAAAAGCATAAGTCAATAAAATTAGAAGAAAGAAGAGAGATACAAATAGAAAAGGGAGAGGCAAAATTATCAGCATTTACAATATAATTAGATAACAAGAAAATCTATAAGGATCATTGGAAGAACAATTATAAACCATAAGAGAATTCTGTATAGTGACTTTCTTGTATGTAAAAACAACCAATTAGAAAACATTATGCCATAAAAGATCCATTTCTAAGACCATAACTAAAATAAAAAAGTCTCAATAATAAGTCTAGTAACAAACGTAAAATATTTATATGAAGAACTTTAACAATTTAATAAATCCATAATAGAAATCTTTAATAAATTAAAGAAGTATCCTATTCCTGGGTATTGTAAAATTATCAATTTATCTAAATTAAATGATAAAGGTAATGTAATCTCAATAATACCAACAGAATCTTGCTGCTGTTATTGTTTACAACCAGATAAGTTGATTCTAAATGTCACTTACAAAAATAAAGTATATTAAAATAGCCCAGAACATTCTAAATATTAAAATATTACAAAGTTATAGTAATTAAAACTGGTTGTTTACACTGGCTTCATGAAAAGTAATAAAATAGAAAAAAGTCCAGAAATAGACCCTATATGTAAAAATTTAGTACACATAAAACTGCATTTCAAAAAAGCAGAGAAAAGATGGATTATTCTAGCAAGCTGGAAAAATAAAACTAAATTGCTATATAACTCACTTCTCATTTCTAATTGATCAAAGATAAAAATAATGAATTCATTAAAATACTAGACAAAAACAATAGATAAACGTTATCACTTCTAAATGTGAAAGTTATTTCTAAGTAAAATTCAAAATCCCAAAATAATAAAATAACTAAATGTGATGACGTAATATTTGTTTTAATCTACAAAAAAATTCCATAAATCAAAATACAAATAACAAACTACAAAATATATTGGTAGCACATATAATAAAGGGCAAATGTTCTTTCTATAGAAAGAACTCTTACATTTCATCAGAAAAAGAACAATGCAATAGGAAAATGGGCAAAAGACATAAACCAAAAGTTCACAAAATGAAAATACCAACAAGTGGTTTTACCAAAGGAATAAAATACCTAGAAATACATCTAACCATGGAGGTGAAAGATCTCTACAACGAGAATTACAAAACACTGATGAAAGAAATCAGAGATGACACAAGCAAATGGAAAAACATTCCATGCTCATGGATAGAAAGAACCAATATCATTAAAATGGCGATGCTGCCCAAAGCAATTTACAGATTCAATGCTATTCCCATTAAACTATCAACATTGTTTTTCACAAACATAGAAATAACTATTTTGAAATTGTATGGAACCAAAATGAAGAGCCCACAATAGCCAAAGCAATCCTCAGCAAAAAGAACAAAACCAGAGGCATCACACTACTGGACTTCAAACTATTCTATAAGGCTACAGTAACCAAAACAGCATGGTACTGGTTCAAAAACAGACAGACCAGCGGAACAGAATAGAGAACCCAGAAATAAAGTCACACCCCTACAACCATCTGATCTTTTACAACATCAACAATCACAAGCAATGAGTAAAGGACTCCCTGTTCAATAAATAGTGCTGAGATAACTGCCTAGCTCTATGCAGAAGATTGAAACTGGAGTTCTTCCTTTCACCATATACAAAAATCAACTCAAGATAGATTAAGGACTTAAATGTAAAACCTAAAACTATAAAAACCCTTGAAGAAAACCTAGGAAATATCATTCTGGACATAGGTCCTGGCAAAGATTTCATGATAAAGACTCCAAAAGCAATTGCAACAAAACAAAAATTGACAAATGGGACCTAATTAAACTAAAGAGCTTCTGCACA
Source organism: Macaca fascicularis (assembly GCF_037993035.2). NCBI lineage: Eukaryota > Metazoa > Chordata > Mammalia > Primates > Cercopithecidae > Macaca > Macaca fascicularis. Next base: position 63,750,603 of record NC_088376.1, on the reverse strand, counting down.
GCAAAAGAAACTATCAACAGAGTAAACAGACAACCTATGGGATGGGAGAAAATATTTGCAAACTACACATCCAACAAAGGTCTGATATCCAGAATCTATGAGGAACTTAAATGAATTAGGCAAAAAACAACCCCATTAAAAAAATGGGCAAAGAACACGAATAGACACTTCAAAAAAACACATACATGTAGCCAAAAACATACAAAAAGTGCTCAACATCACTATTCATTAAAGAAATACAAATCAAAACCACAATGAGATACCATCTCACACCAGTCAGAATGGTGATTATTAAAAAGTCAAAAATTAACAGATGCTGGTGAGGCTGTGAAGAAAAGAGAACTCTTATATACTGCTGGTGGAAATGTAAATTAGTTCAGCCACTGTGGAAAGTAGTTTGGAGATTTCTCAAAGAGCTTAACATAGTACTCCCATTCGACCCAGTAATCCCATTACTTGGTATATACCCAAAGGAATATAAATTGTTCTACCATAAAAACACATCCATGTGTGTGTCGACTGCAGCACTATTCACAATAGCAAAGACATGGAATCAACTTAGATGCCCCTCAATGGTGGACAGGATAAAGAAAATGCGGTACCTATAAACCATGGACTAATATACAGTCATTAAAAAAAAAAAACACACACAACAAAATCATGTCCTTTGCAGCAACATGAATCCAGCTACAGGCCATTATCCTAACCAAATTAACAGAGAAACAGAAAACCAAATACTGCATGTTCTTACTTATAAGTGGGAGCTAAACATTGAGTACACATGGACTCTAAGAAGGTAACAATAAACACCAGGGTCTACTTGAGGATGGAGGGTAGGAGGAGGGTGAGGATTTCAACAACTACCTATTAGGTACTATGCTCATTACCTGGGTGATAGAATAATCTGTACACCAAACCCCTATGACGTGCAATTTACCCATGTAACAAACCTATACAGGTACCCCCTGAACCTAAAAGTTGGAAGGAAAAATGGCTTTTAATCCATAAGAAGATGTTCAACTTTACTCATAATTAAAAAACAAAATTAGGCCAGGCGCAGTGGCTCATGCCTGTAATCCCAGCACTTTGGGAGGCAGAGGCAGGTGGACAACCTGAGGTCAGGAGTTCAAGACCAGCCTGGCCAACATGGTAAAACCCTGTCTCTACTAAAAATACAAAAAGTAACTGGACATCATAGCTCACACCTGTAATCCCAGCTACTTGGGAGGCTGAGGCACAAGAATCGCTTGAACTCGAGAGGCAGAGGTTGCAGTGAGCCAATATCGTGTAACTGCACTCCAGCCTGGGCAACAGAGTGAGATTCTGTCTTTAAAATAATAATATTAATAATAATAATAATAATAATAAATATATATATACACACATAGAGAGAGAGTGACAGAGTAAAATGATATTCCATCTTTATCCAACTCGCAAAAATCAAAAAGTTTAAAGATACAGTGCTCTGGAGTGAAAGTGGGATTTAAGAACTCTCACATAGCACTAATAGAAGTATAAATTGGTTAACCGCCTTTAGATTTTTGCCAAACTCCATTTGGCAATATCTATCAAATGGAGTTTGGCAATATCTATTAAAATTAGAACTATACTTGCTCTTTCACCCAGCAATTTTACTTCTAAAAATATATACATGTGGGAAAGACATATGTAAAAAAAAAAAAAAAAAAAGATCAGTGCACCACTGTCTTGTAAGAACAAAATGAAGGGAACAAACAAAAACGAAGGGAAAACTTACATGTACATCAGCAAGGGATGGTTACATAATGAATGGTTCACTCATACAATGGAATACTGAGCAACCAGTAAAAGGAACGCAGATGTGTCTAAGTTCATCTCTTAAATACATTAAGTGAAAAAGTCCACAGTGCAGAAGAGTTTAATAACATGCTTTTATTTATATGAAAAGGAAGCTAGAATCACACAGATATATTTGCACATGCTTAAAATATTGCTCAAAAGATGCAACAGAAAATGGATAATGACAGTTACTTCTGGGGAGGTGTTTTAGAGATCCAGAGTAGAAGATAATTTAAGTTTTTAATTGAGTATTTTTTATGCTGTTTGAAATGTTTAGTTTGAGCATTTTAAGTTATAAAAAGTAATACATCCTTCATTTTGCTTTCAGATTTATGGCACTAAAGATCAATTTTTCTTTTTCAATAATAAACTATTTTCTTTTTAACACAATAAAATAATTTATTATTTCTTATACAACACTTAAAAATGTATAGAAAACTCAAAATGTTCTAAGAAATGAACTTTAAAATTCTTTTCTATAAAAATGTGGATACTTAGACTGTGAAGCACAATTCTAACAGTCTAACCACAGGTGTTTAACACCTAGCACAGTGGCTAGCAGGGTAAGCAAACACTGTATAAATCCTTGTTGAAGGAGATAAAGAAAAAAATGGACTGGATAAAACTAAATATACTTCCCAACGCTAGTCTTCAAATATGAGCAACAATTTACTGGGTGTGCCAAAGGTTTAGAAACTTTCCAGCCACCCTCAGAACAACTACAGAGGCAGACAGACTGGTCAGAGTAGTTTCCTGACATACTCTTTCCCAAACAATCACCACTTTTGTCTTTCCAATCCTAGCTTGTTGATCAGTACACTTTTTCTTCAACCTCCCCTCCTTCAACCTTCCCTTAAGTAAGGTTTATCTGGGACAGATAAAACTACTTTCCTTTCAACTAACCAACTGACCATTGATTTATACAAGATTCAGCGCTTATGGAGCATAACAAGGAATGTTGAGATAAATTAATGTTTGACAGAGTGATTACATAGGAAATGGGTTCGTCTTTGAGTGAGAGAGCATGCAGGGAGAGAAAAACAAAACCATTTTTTAAAAAGACATTTAATAAGTATTAAGTCCAGCCTTTTGTAGATTGTTGAACTCACAAGGTAAACTTTCAAGCCTATAAATTTTTCCCTGTTTTACTGCAAAAACAGAGTATGGGTAACCTGACCTCATTTTACACTGTGTGGCTTTTTTTCTTTCCATTTTCTCTTTCAACAGTGAGTGCTATCTAATATCCATTAAAGCTCTAGTTTTCTGCAAGATACTCTTATTCCTGATTAACTATTCATATGGTAGAAGATGATTTGCTTGTCTCTTTACAACTTTTCCAGTCCACTATCAATATCAAGTCACATTCCAAAAACCACATAACTCTAGTAAATGATACTATATGTGAATGAAACAGTATGGTAGATTAGAACAGTATTAAACTATTTTTAAAATGCAGTGAAAATATATACACATATAGGTATCTGTATATATCTGTGAATACAGATAGGTATGCTTTTTTTAAAAGCAAGTATAGCATTATGAAGTACATTAAAATTATTAAATAGATACAAGTTAACCTAGAAGAATGAAAACATCATAGAACTTTCAAAGATGTTAAAACCATTATTAGGTTCAGCCAATAGTGAAATCCAACATGTTTAAGTAACAATTCACATACATTATACTCTTTTTAGATACTTGTAACCTAAAATGAATATAGGATTCTCTTCAAAATCACTTTTTTGGTATCTTCAAAAATCTTACTACTAGAGTCATCTCTTCTAACTATCAGATATTTCTTTAGTTCAATACCTGATTCCTTAGAATATAGTTCTAAGTCAGGCATCCCTACATAATTACAAGGAGCCTTTGGGAAACTCAGGACACAATGCAGAAAGCTGAGATTCAATAGAGAAATAGAGAGGCATCTAACACCCAGACGGGGAACATGGTAACTACTTACTTTTGCTAGTGAATCAAGTCAACCTAGAATTTTTTTTCTTTAAACCACAGAATTTTGATACCTCCAATATTTAATTTCTATCGATAGGACATGATAAATGTCATTCTTTTCCTGAGAATCATTTTTTTTAATGTGCTAGTATAATTGCAGGAGGCAGCATCATCATGATGAAACAACGTTGCCTGAAAAGATGCAGATGTGACTTTGGAAGCCACTGGGTCCTGAAGCCTTTCTATAGAAGCCACTCAAAGGAGGAAGTCTTTTTAAGGTTTGTGGCCTTCTTTGATAATAAACAGATCCAGGTCTTGAAGCATGGACATTTCTATAGTCGCTCAGAAGTTCCACTGGTCCATGAAGAGGGTGAAGTAATTTTTAAGAAAGATCACTGGGAGTTTTTCTTAGCAATCACCACTTTGAAAGGCAAAAATTTTAAAGCTTTTCATCAACTTCAAACAGTCTTAAAATAAAGAATAACACAATTCAATAAACAAGCATTTCTGAAGTATTTAAAAACTGAGTAAAGAATTAAGTAGGTTATAGAGTTAGGCATTTTTTAAAAATCTGAAACATAAACCCTATAAAGTTAAAGGATGACAAATAACTCTTTTTTTTTTTTACTTGACAACATTTCTAAGCTCTATGCATTCAAAAAAATTTTTCAGCTAGCATATATCACTTTGCAATAATAAAAACAAAGATTCAAAATAGTTTTAAATTATAAATGAGGTTTTTTAAGAAAGTCAATCATGTTAGTTTAGGAACAACCAATTCCAGTCCTTCAGAAATAAGTTAAGTATGAACACATTTTATGCATTTTTTTCAAAAAACTAATTAGTGTAAGAAACAAATAAATCTAAACCTTTCCACATAGCCCAGAAGAATTTACTTCTCTATTCATTAAACATTTAAAGCACAGGCCAACTTTGTCACATAGTCAGAAATCTGCACAATGCTCAGTTTTCTGTTGTTCATAAGCACTGAAACTTTCATAAGTGACTGTGAGTAACACACTGTCATTTTATGTCCTATAACAATTTTAGTCAACATGGTATTGGTGGTAGTGCTGAAAACTGCAACTCCCCATCAACCTCAGAACAGAAGGTGAACATGACAAACCTATACACAAAAGGTCAAACAACTGTCATGACACTCAGCGGAAGACAGGTTTCTATGTAATAGAGACAATCATGACAACATTTATTTGGCAAAACAAGACAAACAGAATAGGGAGAGTGACTGCTAACAGACACAGGGTTTCTTCTTGGAGTGAAGAGAATGCTCTAGAAGTAGACAGTGGTGACGGCCATACAGCCTTATGACTATATTAAAAACCAGCGAGTCGTACACTTTCAAGGGGTGAATTTTATGTATGTAAATTATATCTCAATTTTTTAAAAAAACCAAGTAAATAAATCTTAAGGAACAAAACACTGGCCAAAAGTGAGTAATGACATTCTTAAATACATATACAATATTTTAGCAGAGCCATTGCTGGGCACAGGAAGTTAAACAAGACACATAGGTACAGCTCATGTCCAGGGTGTTTCAGAATGAACGTGTTCTGCACTTTGGTTTCAAAAAGAAGATATATAAAGGGCCTAAGCTCAACCCCCATATTTTTAGGCTTCCTCTGAGAAGTTGCCTTCTGAAAAAACACCACTGGTTTTCTAAATATGTGCAGACAAAAGCAGGGTAAACACACTGTAGTCCATTACTTCTAGAAGTTGCGGGTCCTTCAGCCTAATCATCTCATCCTATTGTGGGAAATGAGTGCACCCAGCATTGTGCAGCCTTCCTCTACCACAGGATTTCTTTCATGTGCCCTGAGCTCTTTTGAATGTGAAATGCTTTTAGAGGGGACATTTAAGAGGTCTGTGCAGCTGGGCCATTTTCCTTTTCTTTTAATACAGTGGACAACTTTTTGGTTTCCATGGACTTCTATAGTATATACAAATAAAAGCAAAGAACACCTCACCTATTTGGAGAGGAAGATCTACAAGATCACTCAGTCTATCCATGTCTAAATGTAACAATCTGCAGGACTGAAATCCCTTTCCAGGAGACATGCTTTTAAAGCCAAAGAAAATAAAAGCATATAATAAGGTCATCCCTAAGCTACATCTGTCACCCATAGCTATTAAGAGTTTACAAAAAGCCATGAGTGGCTCTATCACAAAAAGAAAAACCATTCTTTTCCTAAAAAAGAAGGGATACTGACCACAGTAGAACATGAGTGGCCTTCTGGGGTACTACTGGTAATGTTCCATTGGTGAAAATTCATTAAGTTAGAGAATACCAATGTATACCTGTAAATATGTGTACTTCCATAGAAAGTAAAAAATAAATAAAAGGGAAACAGAGTTGCTAAATGAAGAGTAAAGACTTCATTAGTTTCTTCACTAAAATAAAACATCAAGTTAAAGAGAACAATGATGATGACAGCTAACTCTTAAAGCACCGCAATGCCAGGCACTATACTAAACCTTTTACATACATTTTATCTTAAAACAAAATAATATATCCTTATATTTCAAAACAGAACTGAACAATGTGTTTCCTAAAAATATGTCTGTCTACTAGCCAACATCTGCCTGACAGGAACTGGTACAACCTGATGGTCAGTCCCACCATAAACTATTGAGTCTAAATCTCCTATGCTATCCAGTAGGAAAGAAAGGCACATTCTTCCACCTTGACACACCCACATCCTGCGGATGAATAGAGTTCAAAAGGAATCAAACTCCATGCTATTCTTTACTTCTGCTCCACTTTCTCATCAACAAGGGTACTGTCATGAAAGCTGAACTAGAGTAATAGCTATTTCCCTTCCTCACCACTCCATGCACTCAAGCAGCTGTTTAGTAGCCTTTTATAATTCCACAGAAGTCTGGCTGGGCCTGTAATTCCTTAAGCACATTTCTGAATAAGGATCCAATGGAGTCTTTGCCAGGTACAAGTAGGAAGTGAAAGAATGACCACTTTCCTTTTTGCATTCTAAAGACTTCTTAAGACCGGTTCCCACTAATTTTTCAGGGGCTGATGAAATTTTGTTATAATGGCATTATATTATAACAAACTATCTGCTACTAAAATGTAAATACCTATAGATCATTTATCAAGCACTTTCTATTTGCTAGATGCTGAGGGGCTCCTTACATCCTTTGTCTCAAATTAATCCTAAAAATAGCTTTAGCCAGGCATGGTGGCATGTGCTTGTAGTCCCAGCTACTCAGGAGGCTGAGGTGGAAGGATCACTTGCCCAGGAGTTTGAGGCTGCAGTGGGCAGTGATCATGCCTCTGTACCACAGCCTGGGCAATGCAGGAATGAGACCCAGTCTCAAAAAAAAAAAAAAAAAAAAAAAACTAACATTTATGAGTGCCTACTATGTGCCAAGCACCACTTTAAGTACTTTACACGTATGAATTCATTTAATGTCTTAACAGTTCTAGGAGGTATATACTAAAAATATCATTCTCATTTTTTCAGATGAAGAAACTCAGGCCTAGAAAACTTGAAAAATTTACCAAAGGGCATGTAACTAAAAGGTAACAGAGGCCGGGCGCAGTGGATCACGCCTGTAATCCCAGCACTTTGGGAGGCCCAGGCGGGCGGATCACCTGAGGTCAGGAGTTCGAGACCAACCTGGTCAACATGGTGAAACTCCGTCTCTACTAAAAAAAAAAAATACAAAAATTATCAGGGCATAATGACGGGTACCTGTAATCGCAGCTACTAGGGAGGCAGAGGCAGGAGAATCGCTTGAACCCGGGAGGCGGAGGTTGCAGTGAGTCGAGATCGCGCCACTGCACTCAAGCCTGGGCAACAGAACAAGACCCTGTCTCAAAAAAAAAAAAAAAAAGTAGCGGAGTGAAGGTTAGAAGCCAGGCAATTAGGTGTGGGAGTCCACATCATTAACCACTGCACTCCACTGCCCCTCACCACTCAGTGAAGCAGATATTATCCCCCTAGCAAAGAAGAAGACACTAAGTTCAGAGTGTAGAAGTCACTTGCTCAAATTCAGACAGCTAGTAACGGATGGGCCTTGATTCAAATCCAGATATACAGGATTTCAATGCCCATACTATTTCTATCCCCTTCTCTGCCTTCTGGAGTCAGTGATAAAGCAGAACTGACACCTAGCTTCTCCACAGTAAACTGAGAATTGAAAGGAAGCCATTTAAGTCACATTCTCCCAACACCACCTCTTTCTCTCTGTGCTTCAAGATCTTTGTCTAATGACATTTGCTTTTTTCAGCGTTTACATAGGGTTTTTTTTTTTTTTTTACAGCAGAAAGCAGCAAAAAAAAAAAAGAATATGTAATAACAGGAATACATTAACTATCAATGACTATAACACAAAATAAAACCAGGGAAAACAAAGCATTTTTAGACTGTTTACTGTAGGTTTTCTACAGTAAACTGAGTCCTCTTATTATGGATTATGCATAAAAAGGTAAAAAAAGAAATAGTTTTTCGTACCATATTCTTTACCAACCACAGTTTTCACCAAGCACTTAGAATGAGTTTGAGATAGCTTCTGGGCTCAAAGTCTTTAAAATTCTCAAGATAGGTTTTCTACGAAATACTGCTTTTCCTGGGTTGCATAGGGCTGTCCTGTGTACTGTAGGATATTTAGTAGCATTTCTGGCCTCTACACATTGGACACCAGTAGGACAACTTTCCCCCATGCTCTCCACAGCTGTGACAACCCATATGTCTTGAAACATTATCAAAAATCCCCTTGTGAGGGCAAATGAACCCATGTTGAGAACCACTGGGACAGGTCTCCAGTTCTAACAATTCAAGTTATTCTATCTTAATCTCATCTGTACTTGTTGCTTTATGAACATTCCTATTTGTTTTGCATATTCAGACAGGGACCACATTTGTATTTTTATCTCTTCCACAGCCGCAAGTAATTCAGTGTGTTTAGATTGGCTCAACATAATGTCAAGTACCCAGATGCTGCTTAAAAAAAACAATGAGGACTTTGAACAAAGGGTACACAGGAGTTCCTTGTACTAGTCTTGCAACTTTCTTGTAAGTTTGAAATTATATCAATATAAAAAGTTACAAAAATATATTAGAAATATATGAGAAAGTATTAGCAAATAATCTATCTTATAAGAGATTAATATCCAGACTACATAAAGAACTACCACTCAACAGTGAAAAAAAATTATTTTAAAATGGGCAAAAAACTTAAATAATATTTCTCCAAAGATGACATACAGAAAGCCAATAAGCATATAAAATGATGGTTAACAAGCAGATAAAAATGTTCAGCTGCACAAATCATTAGAGAAAATGCAAATGAAAACCACAATGAGCTATCACAGCCATTAAAAAATGGCGGCTCTCAGAAAATTATAAAATATCAAGTATTGCCAAGGATGTTGAGAAACTGGAACCTTTGTGCACTGTTGGCAGGAGTGTAAAATGGTACAACTACTATGGAAAACAGCATGGCAGTTTCTCAAAATTAAAAATAGAACTACCACATGATCCAGCAATCCTACTTCTAGGTATAAATATATATATCCAAAAGAATTGAAAGTAGTATCTCAAATACATATTTGCACACCCACTTTCCTAGTACTATTCACAATAGCCAAGAAGTATAAGCAACTCAAATATCAATCAATGAATGAATGGATAAACAAAATGTGATATATACACACAATGGAATATTATTTGGCCTAAAAAACAAAAGAAATCCTGTCACATGTTACAAGATAGATGAATCTTTAGGATATTATACCAAGTGAAATAATCCAGTCACAAAAAAGACAGATACTGAATGATTCCACTTATATGCAGTGGTAGTCAAATTCACAAAATCAGAAAGTAGAATAATGATTATCAGGGGGCTTCCTATCAGTAGGAAGAAATGGGGAGTTGTTTAACAGGTAGAGAGTTGCAGTTCTCCAACATAAAAAACTTCTAGATAGCTATTGCATAACAATGTGAACATATATAACACTACTGAACTGCACACTTAAAAATGGTTATAGTGATAAATTTTGTTACATGATTTTTACCACAATTAAAAAAGAGCACATATCAAAAAATATGTATTTAATTTTTTTACCTAGATAAGGTCTTGCTCTATCACCCAGGCTGGAGTGCAGTGGTGTCATCATGGCTCACTGCAACATCGAACTCCTGGGCTCAAGCAACCTCAGCATCATCCTCACAAGTAGCTGGGACTACAGGTGTGCACCACCATGCCTATATTTAATTTTTTGTAGGGATGAGGTCTCACTCTGATGCTCAGGCTGGTCTTGAACTCCTGGCTTCAAGCAATCTTCCCACTTTGGCCTTCCAAAGTGCTACGGTTACAGGCATGAGCCACCATGCCCAGCAGAAATTATTTAGCTTAAACTTTCATACTAGAAAAAATGGAAAGGTTAACAAAGACCCTTCATAGTATTAATCTTCTCTGATTCCATGATGAGATTAATCTGACACACATTTATAGGGTATCCACTCTATAAAAGCCACCAAGGGCTGGGCATGGTGGCTCACGCCTGTAATATCAGCACTTTGGGAGGCAAAGGTGGGTGGATCATGAGGTCAGAAGTTCAAGACCAGCCTGACCGACATGGTGAAACCCTGTCTCTACTAAAAATACAAAAATTATCTGAGCATGGTGGCGTGCGTCTGTAGTCCCAGTTACTCAGGAGGCTGACGCAGGAGAATCGTTTGAACACAGAGGTAGAGGTTGCAGTGAGCCGAGATCATGCCACTGCACTATAGCCTGGGTGACAGAGTGAGACTCCATCTCAGAAAAAAAAAAAAAAAAAAAGCCACCAAGGTAGTACAGTATCTCTGAAAGTGGACATACAGTAAGTAAACCATAAAATCATAGGCATGATAAAAGTCTAAATATTCACAGCCATAACTCCTCCTCAATTTAAGGAAGGCAAAAATGTTTTTCAGTTTAGATTCAACACTGTCAAGGGAAGTTTAACCTAATCCTTAAGGGAACATCATATTTTCATCCTATGAGACCATCTTTCTCTAGTATGGTGATTAGTAATAACTGCATGAGTAAACACACATACACACACACACACACACACACAAAGCAACTTCTGTTTCCCATGGTTGGAAGAGCTAAGAGGTAGCTGCTAGTGTTAGGTGTTAAGAACTGAGTTACTCTCATTTTCAATATGATTCATAAAGCTCCCCAAAGTAGAAAATGTGCATTTTGTACATGAGAATTCTACTATTTCCTCATAATCAACATTTTCTAAACTGTCATTCCTTTAACTTAATAGTTAATGTAGAAGAAACAAATATATACACATATATAAAGCGAGAGAGAGATGAAATTAGGTAAAATCAGATAAAGGTGATAATTTTTATTTCTTTCTAAGGTATTCCCACACTATTAGTAAGCTCTTTTCTGTTCTGCCATGCAACTTGCCTAATGATGGTCTTCCTTGAGTACAAACCAAGAATGTTTGAGTTCTAAATCTCAAGTCTATAAATCACTGTTTCTGCCCCCTAGGAAGTTGATATGGTTCATTTACACTTCCCCACTTTTTGATATTCACTAAATACTACGTTTAATTTTATTTTGCATGATCCTTTGGGGAAGAGAAACTATAGACTGAACTTTTGAGGATGTGTTCTTGCACTTATGTTTGAAAATTGAGGCATGTGTAATGTACCGTAATCTATAACACTCCCAACCAAATAATTGAACCACCTTTTCAATGGCAGGCTGAGTTAAATCTGAGAGTATTGCCTAGCTTCCTCTGAGGAGCCAGCCCCCAATTCTCAAACCTCTTACCTCACACCAGAAATAGAGTTACCTGTCAAAATGATGAAAACCACTTGCCTAGGATGACCTTCAGAATCCTATATGCATATTTAATCTATATTTTTCCTGGTCATTAGTTAAAGGGCTTTTGGATAGACCATACATTGCAGGAGCTATGAGGGGTAATAAGAAAAACAAAGAGAATAAATATGAGTGAACGGTATAAATAAATTATCTCCTCAACTTAATTCCATTCCCATAACCTTGAAATATTTCCCACAGATCATCTACAATGCTAGAAACTGAGTGCTAATGGTGTAACCCCTATATGAATGCCTTAACAAACCAGGCCTATTGGCACACAGCAAAGGAGAGCATGGGACCAGAACAGGATAGCTTTTGGAATCAGACAGACATGGGAAATACTGTAATCTCAGCTCTTCCATTTAGCCGTTGTGTAACCCTGGGCACACAGTAGTCTGAGCTTCAGTTTCCCCAACTGTAAAATGGGGATAACAACCGCTGCCTCAAACGCCATGAGGATTTTGTGAGGTACCACTACAAGTACCTGGCATGTTATAGACACCCCTTTGATTTCCCACAGATATAAGTGACAGCAAATGCAATCAGACAGCTTGGTATTCCCTTTTCATTTGTTAGACATCATTATTTTTAGAATTATTGCAAGGTATCATTATCACTGGAACACAATAGACATGTGAAACTCAAGAAAGGTGAACCCTGGTTGGAGAGGAAAAGTACATTAAAAACAAACAACAACATAAAATGTTTGATTGCCTATAACAAACCATAAATTCAAAGGAGAGAGCTGACATGACCAAGCAAGATTTTATGGAAGAGCAGGAAATTGAGGGGAGCCTTGAAATAAGGACAAGACATCCTCTTCCCCATGGCTATGTGTTAACAAAGTGGCAGCGGGCATGTGTATCCATCAGGTATTCAGTGAACAATAGAGACTATTTTTGTTGTAGTGCAGACTTTTGCATAGGCAAACAACAGAAGGTAAGATTGAATAAGATAAAGGAGCCAGGGATACTATTATGAGAATCCAAAATTTCAGAGAAATAAATCATGGTTGCTGGAAATCAGAGGTTTTTTTTAAAAAAAAGAAACAATATATAATCCAGTTGGTTTATTAATAGAAGATTGATCTATCAGAGACATCACTGAGTGGATTGAAGAAGAGAGATGCCAAGTGAGGAGGCCACTGTCACAATCCTAGCGTAAAGTGTTGAAAGCCTGAATTAGCATGGTGGCAGTACCATCTTTATGGCATGTCTCCATAAAGATGGAGACAGGAGTGACAGGCATAGAAATGCTCACAGACTTGCATGAAGAAGGAAGAAGGAAAAGATGACACAGCAGCTTCAGGAGTGGCGGACTGAGAGAATGAAGGCACCACCATGAGAAGAAAAGACAACTCTGGAGAGGAAATTAATCTAGGGACAAAAGAGGCAAATTTGGTTTCAGGCAGGTTGTTATCAATGAGACATCCAGAAAGAAAATGGTAAAGTCAGCATGTAAAGATGTGGGCTATTGATAGGAAGGGGAGTCCTGTGCTCAGAAAGGATGGCTGAATCCATAGAAGTTGCAAAGATTCTGATGCAAAGAAACAAAATGAGACCAACACACTGAGCACAGCCCTCCTTGAAACCCAGGCTCATGAAGGAAGTGAAGCCCTCCTAGAAGTCAAAGAAGGAGCAGAGAAACATAGGTGGTGTCATTAAAACCAAGGAGGTGAGTCTCTGGAAGAGAGGTGGTCAAGAAAGTAAGATCCAACAAAAAATCAAAGATGAGAGCTGAAAATAGGCTCACATATGACAAGTATGAGTCTCCTAGAGATCTCCAAAAACTCAAGTCCGAGAAAGTATCAGATGGAAAAAGGAAATGAGGTAAGTAGGAAGAAAGCAGACACCGTGTAAATAGTCCATGCTTCCCTCGGCACTTTTCTAAGAGAAGTCTCTTTCAGATTTTTAACCTGGAATGTAAGAAAACAAGGCTTTAAGAAATCAGGAGAATCTGAAAATACACACTGACGGCAGTGGCACAGGCCCTAATCTTTCTTTTCTGCCCTCCTTGTTTCCATCTGATTTCCTGGTTACCCCACACAACGTCTCTCCACACTTATTTCTAGGCTGTACTTCTCAGCCTCTTTCCTCGCAGTAAGAGAGACTCAGGCCAATCACCCCTTTCCCTTTTGCCTTTTTTTCTCTCTTTTCACTCATATTATAGGGGCAAGGACAAAAGTCAGAATTTACAAGATAATCACAATTTGATAACTGTTCCTCTCTATCTCTTCAAAAGAGGGGCATCTTCCAAAATATACATGAAAATATGGTCAACATCATTAGTTATGAGGAAAATGCAAACTAAAACCACATTGAGATACTGCTTCACACCTTCTACGATGGCTAAAATTAGAAAGATTAGTGAGGATGTGGAACATCTGGAAAACCATTTTGGAAAACAGTTGAGCAGTTTCTTAAGAAGTTAACATACACCTACCACGTAATCCAGCCATTCTTCTGCTAGGTATTTACCCAAGAGAAATGAAAGCATATGTCCATACAAAGGCTTGTACATGAAGGTTCATAGCTAAAAACTCAAACTCCTCAAATGTCCAGTAAGTGAATGAACAAACAAATTTTGATATATATCCATACAATGGGATACTATTCAGTAATAAAAATGAATGAAATATTGATAAGTGGAACAACATGGATGAATCTCCAAATAATTGTGCTGAGAAAAAAAAGGCCAGAAAAAAAGACTACATACTGCATATTTCTATTTATATAAAGTTTTACAAAACACAAACTATAGTGACAGAAAGTAGATTAATGGTTGCCTAGAGATGAAGGAGAAGGGTAGGAGAATGAAAAAAGATAGGAATTACCAAGGAGCATGAAGAAACTTTTGAGGGTGATGGATATGTTCACTATCTTAATTGTAACAATGGTTTCATGGGTATATACAACACTGATCAAATTGCATATATTAAGCATGTACAGTTTATTATATGTATCATACTTCAGTAAAGATATTTTTAAAAGAATAGCCAGATAAATTGGCAAAATTTGAATATGAACTATGTATTAGATGACCTTATCCCTATATCATAAAGCCACCATGGAGGCTAAGGAGTGAGGACCTCTTTTTGGTAAAGGAGGAACACCAGCCAAGCACTCCCATTGTCATCCTATTTTTGAGAGGAAAGTAAAAACTAGCTGTCTTTTTCTCCACAGAATTCCCTTTTAAGAAACGTTTCCCAAGTATGAGCCTGCCTGTACTGTTTCATGTCTAAATCTGTTTGCATTACATAATCCTTTGGGGATAAACAATTTCTGTCTCTGTGTAGCTCCATGAATCAGAGCAGGCCCTGTGGCCCTAGTATGAAGGTATAGAGAGTTTCTCTGACCACTGTCGAGATCCCAGTTCTTTACCCCATGACTTCTACAGCAGCAGACACTCAGGTCTCCCTACATGTTAAAAATATGAGCTTCCTTTCCAAAAATTATTTGCTGCTTTGTGAGTCTCACTCTTAGACAAATCCTGGCCCAGGCATTTATAAAAACAGGTCAGGCCTGAAGGTACCATATCAGATGCTCAGAAGAGTTCCAGAAAAGTAGGGAAAAGGTCAGAATCCCCAACTGGGGATTGGTCTCTCTTCTCAAATCATTAGAGAATAAAATCCTCCAAGGTTTCAAGCCATGGAGAAGAAAAAAAAAAAAAAAGCAGATATAAATTTTCTCCATGTATTTAGAATATAAATTACCAGGCTGAGTGCCCATCTCTATATTCCCATCTGGTGTCAAAGCTATGGCTGGCACTTAGATTAAAAATAAAGCATTCAATATGGCATTACAATTATCTTCCTCAAACTGACTATCAAAATATAATCAGAATGAATTAATCTTACTCCCAACTCAAAAGTCACATGTTTATTCTGCTTTGTATCTTTAAAACTTTAAGAGGCTAAATTTCCTCCAACTGATCACGCACAGAAATATTTAATATGCTGTTCTTTGAAAAAAAAAAAAAAATCCGGGCTTGGTGGCTCGTGACCATAATCCCCCATACTTTGAGAGGCCAAGGAGGGCAGACTGCTTGAGCTCAGGAGTTCAAGACCAGCCTGGACAACATGGTGAAACCCCATTTCTACAAAATAAATAAATAAATAAATAAATAAATAAATAAATAAATAAATAAATAAGCCAGGTGTAGTTGTGTCTCAGGAGACTGTGATGGGAGGATCACCTGAGTCTGGGAGGCAGAGACTGCAGTGAGCCGAGATCTCGCCACTGCACTCCAGCCTGGGTGACAGAGTGAGACCTGTCTCAAAAAAAAGAAAAGAAGAGTTCCTGAAAGTTGCCTGAAAATCTCAAAGTATTATTTAATGACTTATTCTATTATTTTATAGAAGGTGTAGTGAAATGGTACCATTCACAATTTATACAAATGCAAAATACTCTTCTATATCATTTAAAACACTATAAAATATATTTTACATGCATATACTTTATTCTTCAGAATAAATTTTAACTTTGGGTATTACACATTTATAATCACATATTACTCTATACAGTAAGATGTGCAAAATCGTGTACACTGTTCTTTATGGGCAATTTGAGGGATCTTTCAAGAGAGATTTTGACTAGATAGGACTTTGTCTTTTATACCAACTCAGGACCTAACCTCACTCAGTATGAGACTCCTCTGCAAGCAGCCACTGCTTCTTTACAGGACAGGTAATAGAAAGTAGGGCAAGGATCTTATGCACAGGAAATCCTAGAAAAAATAAGGATGACCTTCACCAAAATCAGCAGAAGTGCCAGGGCAAGATGGCTCCAGAGCTCCCACTTTTCTGAAACCAGAGGGCAGGATTCCTAAGCATATCTCATTAGGTGTTTCAACCTGCAGAATCGTTATTCTGTGCAGTCAGATATTCTGCCTATTGTTTAGACTAATGCTTTCTAGGTCATTTCCTTCAGATGGATCTAATGATGATACTTTTCTCCAAAGAAAAAACTACAGTATCTGTTCTTCCCGTTATGTAATCAATGCATGCTGGTTTTTACCATTACATCTACATAAGTTCTAGTCCACTCTGTGATTATTAATTCTCTATATTATTATACTTTAAATATCCTTTCTTCTTTGGCCCTACTTTCTACTGGTTTTCATCTTTCATTACATCAGTAAAGAAAATTTACCCCATTATCCATAAACTGAAGGCATTTTTACATTCCCTTTATCTCAAAATTTTTAAATAATCTCAAACACAGGAACATGATAACATCCACTATCATCAGTATCAAAAAACATTGTTCTTTGAGTTCTGGTTAATGAAATGAGGGAGAAAACAAAAACAAAAAAGTACATCTAGAAAGTAGGAGACAAAATTATATTATCTGTAGTCAATATGACGGCATATCTTTAAAAAAAGAAAAAAGAAAGAAAAGAAAAGAAAGTAGAGAGAGAATGAATCACCAGAAATGCTACTAAAGCTAAATAGGAAGTTGAGTCAGTAAGCATTTTTATAAATTGACAATAATCACACCAGAAAACATAATGAAAAGATGGCCTCACTGTAATCAGTTTATAGTAGCCGCAGAAGGATGAGTACTTCATCCTCATACACAGAATTTACTCCAAGTGCACTCATTTGGCCTACCGAAAAGTCTTTTACACTCTTCTCTCACTGTAGCCTAGACCACTGTAAGGTTGTCCCCTCCGAAATGGGTACAAAAAGTCCTACCCTCCCAGGAATCCCCTCTTTGGCCTGGAGTAGACTCGAATATTTTAAAACAAAATAATACAATATCTAATAATTAAAGAACAAAAATCCTACTGAATTTGACCAACAAATTCATTGTCTAAAACAGGAGATAGTGAAGTAAAAATGGATAGCCAACAGAAGAACTACTATAATATTTCCACATTCATCAGCAGCACTAACTATAGTGAATACACAGTTATATATTAGAAAAAATAAAAAACCCACCTTGTCATTCTCCAAACACTCAGACCCCTCCTGATCACTAGTTCACACAGCAGAGAAAAAACCTGAGTTAGAAAACTAATGGCAAAAACTGCAATTACTTTTGCACCAACCTAATACCTACTAGTAGTTTTTTAAGACTTGATGGGACCCTAAAATACCAAATCTATGTCTCAGCTCCAAAATAAAACCATCCCTAAGGCAATCCAAAAATAAGAAGGCTTACTCTTTTCTGAAGTCCTCTAAAGTTTATTTTCCCCCACATCAGTGTTATACACTTTACAGCAACATTCTCCAATGAGGTTGCTAACATGCAGAACAAGCAACATTCTCTAAACCCCCTTCCCACCAGTGCGGCTCACCCAACAACCATTTCCACTTCTCCTTCTTCCTAGCTAATACAATTCTAGTTTCATTCACCTTTCTAAGTTGTCATGTCCTCCAGAGGCTGGGCTCCCCGTCAGATCCAGAATGAATTATGATGGGTCAAGACTAATCACGCTGATCACATTCCCATGACCAAGTCATTGGTTTAGGCATGAACATGTGATACAACTATGGCCTATAAGATATGAAGAGTACTTTCTAGAGAGGTTTCCTGAAGCTTAAAGAAGAACGAGACAGGTATAATTTCCTGCTCATGTCTCTGGATGTAGTTATACAAAGACAACTGCAGCAGTTCAGAGTATCACATCTTGCAACCATGAGGGAAAACTGAAGAGAATTTCTGAGACACTGAACTAGAGCCTTGAAGTCATTGAGCTGCTAGATCAAAAGCCTCTTTTGGGCCTTTTTGTTATGTGAAATAATAACTGTCTCCAGTGCTTAATCTGCTTCTACTTGAGTTTTCTGTTACTTGCAACCAAAAACTTCCCAATAATGTACCATCTAGGTGGCCAGCTAGAACCCACTCCACCTGTAGCATAAGTCTCTGACAACAGAGACTTATGATAGACAAAACTAACCGATCTGTAAGAGGACATTTCCTTATTGCCAGACTAGCTCTTTACAAACAGAAGCCACTACTGATTACCTAGAAACTATTCTGTCTTTGGTAGAAATTACATTGAATTTCCCTTTTTTTGAGATGAGTACTTCTCACATAAATTTAATGTTAATATTTAATTTGAGGGGAAGATAAAAAATTATTAATATCATAGTTTTACCAGTTTTAAAATGGTAACAACTTAATCTTTATCTCTCTCTGATGAAGCCAGACTAGAAGAAATAGTCTTAAACCAGAGGGACCTAGTTCACATATAGAGATGAATTTCTTAAGAGAAAGGATTACAGTGAAAAAAATTCTCCAGGGAAAATGTGGAATCTCCTTGATGAAAGTCTTTAAAAATAGATATTTCATGTAGCTGTGAAGCCTTAGGCACTATATTTGGATTACATGACAATTCAAAAATCCCTGCCAGACCTATCTAGAGAGAAAACTCAGAAAGACAAATTTAGAAAAACATGTAAGTGCTAAAATAAAACAGAAGTAAAAACTTCTTAATCTCAAACTCTGGAACATATCTATCATATAACTACGTAAACCAGCTGTTATAGAAAATGCACTTCATTATCTATGGAGCAAAAAGATAAACACTCTGATCAAAGATCCTACTATGTCTCAATTTCCATAAAATCCTGACAGTGTCATTAAGAGACTTATTTGGCCAGAAAATATCCAGTGACTAATTTAACTGAAAATTAATTCATTTAATTAAAAACGATAAATGAAAGCACTTACTAGATTAAAAAGAAATTGTATACACTTATCAGAATAAAACAGTTTCTGCCCTATTGCAATCTCATAACTAAGAGAATAAATTTTTATGCCATATTTTAGATTAAAAACTTTGCTGTTCAAGAGTAGTGCTGAATATAAACCCTCTTCTTAAAAATACAATTTGAAATTTACTGCTATAGGGCATTAAATCACCACTCATATTTATAATGACCAAAATTTGCAATATTAATGTTGAAAAGCAAATGCAAATAAGAGTTCACTACTCCAGAGAAGTCACAAGGTTTACTGACATGCAATAGACAACTGGTCTTTGATTTAGAAACTAAGACACACAGGCTGGGTGCAGTGGCTCACACCTGTAATCCCAGCACTTTGGGAGGCCAAGGCGAGTGGATCATCTGAGCTCAGGAGTTCAAGATCAGCCTCGGTAACATGGCAAAACCTCATCTCTACCAAAAATACAAAAAATCAGCCAAGCATGGTGGCACACACCTGTAGTCCCAGCTACTTGGGAGGCTGAGGTGGGAGGATCACTTGAGCCTGGGAGGTGGAGTTTGCAGTGAACCGAGATGGTGCCACTACACTCCAGCCTGGGTGACAAAGTGAGACCCTAGACCAAAAAAAAAAAAAAAGAAAGAAAAAGAAAAGAAAAAGAAACTAAGACACAAAGATCATGATCTGGTTAACTGCTCATACAAGAGCAGGACATGGAGGGCACTAATGGTATGGTAAAAAGTCTGTGAGTCTCAGAAATACAGCCTACTGCTATGGTGCCTTTAGCTTCTGTACAAACTAGAAAAGTTTCCAAGTTATTGTAGACCCACAGATGTCTAGCTTGGGGAGCAGACAGTTCTGCACACATTAGAAAATAATGTCTCTCCACCTACTATCACTGTACAGTGTACATCTTGCACTATGATATGCAATGGCCCCAAACTTGCCTTCAGGAGCCTCACGCCCAGTGGCAGACAGGAATTCTCTTGTCTTCTAGGAATGGAAGAAAGTAGGTTAAGTCTCAATCTTAACAGACTCAAGTATCAAGCCCCTCCTTAATTCCAGAAAAGTTGGAAGCAGCTAAGGTTCCATTAAATTAGGCCCTATTCTCAAGAAACAGAGAAAGAGAAGGGGAAAAAAAAAACTCCAGAGAAATCAAGTGATCAAGGCTTGTAGCTTCTTTTATTTCAGAAGTAAAATATCATTTTGTATTAGTCCATTCTAACGCTGCTATGAAGAAATACCTGAGACTGGGTAATTTACAAAGAAAAGAGACTTAATGGACTCACAGTTCCACATGACTGGGGAGGCCTCAGGAAACTTACAATCATGGTGGAAATCACCTCTTCACAGAGTGGCAGGAGAGAGAATGAGAAGTGCAAAGAGGGGAAAAGCCTCATATAAAACCATCAGATCTCTTGAGAACACTATCATGAGAAAGCAAGGGGGTCTAATGATCTAATGATCTAATCCCCAGATCTAATGATCTAATCCCCCCAACCCCCTCTTCACCTCCTACTAGGTCCCTCCCTCAACACACGAAAATTACAATACAAGGTGAGATTTCGGTGGGGACCCAGACCCAGACCATATCACATGTCTTCACTTTTTAAGCAGTTTTTCATAGCATAGACTTCAACTTTATTGAAAGTATATTAGTTTATCAATATGCATGATTTTTACCTACATAAATATTAATAAAAATGCTCTGTACTTTACAAAGGAGGGCCTAGAATTACAAAACAAAGCTATAAAAGGGATTATCATTACATTAACTATTTTGAAAAGAATGGCTTCTTTTGTTTGTTTAAATTTTGACTTTGAAGATTTCTATTAAAAACAGATTATAACTAGCTATAGCCAAAGCTTGGCTTGACTTACGGTTGGCTAAGAAAATAATGTATTAAGTAGCCTTCTAGAATGAAAACACAGAATTAGCATCCACTCAAACTAAACATACCAACTCAGTATTATAAACAAATGAGAAAATGATATTTGCTGTTTAAAATTAACAATATATGTAATAGGAAGCTGTTTTGATCCTGAAAAAGAAAAAAAAAAAGTCAAAGCTTGAATATAAAGAAAAATTATGCAAACACATCCACACTCCTACATATTGATCCTAAAGTCAAGCCTTTGGTACTTTGAAGTAAAATAAAACATAAATCATTTTTGTTTATTGTGACTGGTTATGCTAATACCACTATAATTTCTATGAAAGCCTTTCATGAGCCAACAGGCAAAAATATTGCAGATTTTCTGTAGTGGGATAGAGATTCTGCCAGCAAAGAAGCAGGGTTGATGAGAACAGATGTTTGAATGTGAAGCATCACCTGCTCTGACTTCTGACCCCAGTCTTTTTTAACTACAGGACTTTTCTAGGTAATTACAAGATCAACCTACCAAGGTTAGCAGCGTAGGGTTTTCAAAAACACCACCATCTGTCACAGTCATATGAGAAAACCAAAGTCCCACTAAGCAAATCGAGAAGACTAGGCAGTGTCCACATAACAATGTTATCAGCAGTTCATTGACCAAATTAGGAGCTCTGTAGGGCGTCAACCAAAAACTGATGGTACAGGCTTTGGAGGCAGGGAGCTTTTAAGTCTGAATCGCAGTTTCAGACCCTAGTTTCACCACCCACAAGCTGTGAGAGACCATGGGCAAATTACTTAACCTCTCAGTGCCTTAATTTCTACACCTACAAAATGGGGGATAATATAGTACCTACCTCATAAACTCTTATCAGAATTAAAATTAGATAACACATATAAAGTACTTTATAAATACTGCCTGGCATATTATACATACTCAATAAATGTCAGCAATTATTATTACCATCAGTAATGGTGGCTTCTCCTTTACTCCTTTGATCCAGAAATTCCACTTCTGGAAACCCACCCTAGAGAAATAATCCAAACTACAGTAGAAGCACAAAAAGATTTATTACAATGGTATTTACAATGGTAAGAAGTTAGAGAAGCCTAAGTGTATACCAATAAGGAAGCAGTTGAGTAATTTCTCAAATATCTACTTAATAAAATATTGCTCTATCACTAAAAAACATATTCAAAACATAAATGTAAAGAATTAAAACAGGCAGGGCGCGATGGCACATGCCTGTAATCCCAGCACTTTGGGAGGCTGAGGGGGGCGGATTGCCTGAGGTCAGGAGTTCATGAGCAGCTTGGCCAACATGGTGAAACCCTGTCTCTATTAAAAAATACAAAAATTAGCTGGGCATGGTGGCGGGTGCCTGCAATCCCAGCTACTTGGGAGGCTGAGACAGGAGAATCACTTGAACCCAGGAGACAGAGGTTACAGTGAGCCTAGATCGCGCCATTGCACTCCAGCCTGGGACAGAACGAGACACCGTCTTAAAAAAAAAAAAAAAAAAAAGAGAGAGACAGAATTAAAATAAATAAAAAAACAAATCAAATATAAAGCATTATAGGGCAAAATGACAGTATGTTTATAGAATTATACAAAGAAAAACAAGATTTAAATCTACATATGTATATTTTTATAATTATGTAAAATTATATTTAAAATGCATACTGTTTTTAAAAAGGTGAAGCTGGGCACAGTGGCACATGCCTATAGTCCCAGCTATTCAGGAGGCTGAGGCAAGAGGATCATGTGAGTCCAGGAGTTTGTGGCTATAGTAAGCTATGATCGTGCTACTGCAATCCAGCCTCAGCAACAAAGCCAGATCCTGTCCACCCACCCGCCAAAAAAGAAACAAACAAACAAACAAAAAGACCAGCAAGCAATACACCAAAAATGTAACAGTAGAAGTGACAGGGTAATAAGATTTGAAGGAATATTTCTTGTTTTCTGGATCTATCATGGAGTCATATTATTTTTATAATTTTAAAATTAGTTTACTTTAAAATATATTTGACTTGCTGTAGATTTATTTTAACATTCATTAAGCAGAATTACTAAAATGGTAACAAAAGTTATGGAAACCCTGACATCAGTCTTACCACCTCAAGAGTTATCCACTCCCATCACATCCTCTCCCTCTCTTTCAACAATGGCCCACACTCCTGGGGTTTCATCTTCACAGCTCTGTCTCAAGCTTCCCAATTGACCCTCTCCCCTCATACTTCTTTCTTGTTAGTTCACATCAATCCTCCATATAGTTTAGAGGAGCAGGATTACTAAAGCATGCACTTTGTGCCATTCCTATACAGTAGCTCTCCAATATATACAGAATATGGCCCAGGCTCCTCGGCACGGCTTCAATAATAGTGCTAACAGTAGTTCCAGCAGCATCTCCCACTCTCCTCACCTGTGTGTATCCCAAACCCCAGGCCATGGCTCTTCAACAGGGGGACCTAGCATACTGGTATATTTTTGTCATTATAAGTTATGTCACAAGCAATTTGTTATCCATAATGGTTCAAGTACCTTAGTTGTGAATTATTTATTTTTTTAAACTACCTAGAAAAACATCAGTTTTATTCCTATAATCTCTTCCCATTTACCTGTATTAAAAATGAGGATGGAATTTATGCTGAAACATTGCCCGTAACTCTGTGTTTCCCATGGAGGCATGATACAAATAAAATCTTCTGTCACATGAGTCACAGTGGAAAGGGATCCTCCAAACCAGAGCTGCTCACGAAGTAGCATCACTGTAAAGTGCTCTCCACCTGCAAAGGGAGCAAGCAGGCTGCCTTGCTTCAAATTATGGCTGGCAATTAAATTTTAAAAGCCACCTTTTCTCCTCATAAAAAAGCAAGGAGAGGAGGATAGAGGAACTCTAGAGACAACCAGAGACTAGGAGATAAATCTTTTTAGAATCATTCTCCTCCATCAAGATGGAGACAGTATCTCAGCAGGTTAAAGGCCAAGAATTTCATTTTCCACTCCCGGTGCTGATATAAAGTTTCTTTTTCAAATAAATATACTTAACATTAAAAAACAGTTAATTTAAAAATAATGTTAAGTATATCAAAACACAAAGCGTACTTGAATATGGAAAAAAATAATGAATGAGCTTCTAGAATGATTACCGTTGGGGAAAGCCTACTCCTGACAAATAAGACTACCTGCCTTCTTCCAATGGTACCTGCATTTTATTTCCTCTGTACCATTTCCATATTTTTCCCTCAACCTCTAATGTCATCTTCCCCTCCTTCCTCCACCCAATCGCTGTCTACAGAAATGCTAGGACACAACTAAATGTCAGTTCCTCTTCAAAATTATCCAAAATTCTCCAAGCTCCTTCAGTCAGGCCATTGCACACTTGTAGGTGGCAGGCATCTTGTAACTCTGCTATTTTTTAAAAAATGCTCATCTCTCCAAGTAGACAGAATGCTCCCTGAGGGTACAGAATGCACCAAGTCATTTTTAGACATCACACAGAGCATAACACTGCTTTTCACAGGTGCCAGACTATACAGAAAATGTTGGCTTAATTGAACCGAATTTCTTAACAACCTGTTCAGAAGATGCAGCAAGGTCAGCACTCAGGTTCCTACATTCCCGTACAAAAAGGTCTTCAAGTACAGGCATAGGAAAGAGAGTTTCATTGAAAAAAAAATTTTTTTTGCAGAAACTTTAATGTGCCACATTAAACCAAAATAATCAGAATCTTCTCTTAAACCATAAGGCACTTAGCCACACAAAATCCCTAGGCCTCTTGTACATCATAATGTGAAAGTCGAATATTTACTAACAGCAGCTATAATGTCTGAAAAGCAGATCATTCACTGTGCCACTCATTATTTATTTACTCAGATGTGTATCTTATTTCAGAAGAATCTAATGAAACTTACATAAATACATATAATACAAGCTAAAATGACATATCTAAGAGAAGAGAAAAATGGTGATATGGTTTGGCTGTGTCCCCACCCAAATCTCATCTTGAATTCACACGTGCTGTGGGAGGGACTGGGTGAGAGGTAATTTGAAACATGGGGGCAGGTCTTTCCCACACTGTTCTCATGATAGTGAATAAGTCTCACAGATCTGATGATTATATAAGGGGAAGTTTCCCTCCACAAGCCCTCTTCTTCTCCTGTCTGCCACTATGTGAGACACGTCGCCTTTCACCTTCCACCATGACTCTGAGGCTTTCCCAGCCACGTGGAATCGTAAGTCCATTAAACCTCTTTCTTTTGTAAATTGCCCAGCCTCAGGTATGTCTTTATCAGCAGTGTGAAAACAGGCTAATACAAATGAGATAAAGGAAAATTGAGTGTAGGAAAGATAAGCTTTCCTAGGAGTGAGGTTCACGTACCAGATGACTGTATTCCATAAAAGTCTGCACATTCGCTAGAGGTAGGTCAGAGGTTTGGCTCTTAATACTTGTAGCAGCCAACAAACCCAGGATGGCCCAATCAGTTACACAATTCAGCCTCCTTAAGATAAATAGGTAATAGAGTAATGTTTCTCCCTCAGTCCTCATTAAAATGATACTATATAATATAACAAATGATTTTTCAACAACATTCTTGCAGTTGATTTCTCAGAGCTGAGGAGACTATTCCTCCAAACAACCCTCATAGGCAAATGACAGCAAACAATTCAATAAAAGCAAATGATGGAGAGGAAAGCAGGAGGGCCAAGCAAGGGGTTCAGATACACAGTTTCTTGCAGATCTAAATGTATCAAAACCAGATTTTATTCTATCTAGACTAACCTGAAATCCAGAGGCTTCATGTATCCACTTGTCTCTGAAACTACAAAGAAAATTTGATATGCATGTCCTTTTTTCTGGGGAATATGTCTGTAGTTTCATAACATTCTCAAAGAGCAGCATGACTCAAGAAAAGTTAAGAACCACTGATCCAAAGAATCAGACTATATATATATATTCTTCAGGCAACCCTCCATAAGCAGTTTATTTTCTGAGCTTCTGAGAAGTGCTGAGCCTCAAGACTGCAGTCCCTGGCAAGCGCCTGAAGTATGGCTTCTCCCTCATGCAAAATGTAGAACTCTAGGCTTTAACCACTGGCCAAGCTGTGTGTCAATTGTCAAGATACATAAGACCTTTAATAAAGTAATGCTCATGAACATATGGAGCACATAACAACTATTCTTCTAGCTAGGCTTTACCCATAAACATTGATAGAGGTGCCAAAGGATTTAGTGATACTTCTTCTAGATAGTATTAAAAAAATAAAAAACAACAACAACAAAACACCTTTTGCCTGTAAATAAAAATTACAAGTAAGCATAAAACCAATGATTTTCCTAGATAAAAATCATTTTTATCTTAAAATAATCTTTCTACATCAATTTACATAACGAGCTCCTTTTTACCTTTTTGTTGTTTTGATCTTGTTATATAAGAAAACAATCACCGCCATACCTTTAGACACATACACACACAGTGAACCATCCACACACAGTATCATGGTTAGAATCAAGGGAGGAAGCTGGCCTGTAGGACCACTGAGATAAGGCTCTTTAAAATCTCATCCATCTAGAAGAAGACACAGCCCTACAGAGTCTGGTCCTCAGCATAAAAAGTCCAGAGACATATCTTTGCCAAAGAATCCACAGTTAAATATGCTCAAGAGGAACTACCTCATGGTAACCCAAATCTATAAGAGGCTGAAGTACAAATCAGAATACCAACTTACTAATTAATCATAGAGAATATTCCTTTTGACTGTAAGAAAATTTACACCTGAAGCCACGACACAGTTTTCTCAAATATCTGGATAACTGAAATCCTGAATTAGTAATCAGAAGTCCACTGAAAGTTAGAACCTTGAGATATAGAGAGTTTGGGAGATACCTAATAAATTATCCTTGCACTACATACATCTTCATAGTGATCAAAGCTGTGGCTCGCACGGGAAGAGTCTCTCTCCCTTGAATATTGCTGCCCCAGCACTGCAGACTTCTTGTCTTCTTGGCCTTTCCTCTTCCATATCCTTCTCTCCATTAGGTACTTCTCTAGACAGGGTATAATACAACTGATGAAGACACACCTTACACACATTATTATCCCTATTTTCTAGATAATAAACTCCCAGATAAAGTTGTTTTAGCAACTTGTCCAATGTTGCAACTACTATAAAGCAGAGCACAGATTCAAAGTCAGATCTCAAGTCAAAACCTATGCTTCTAATCTTAAAGTAAACAATATCTTCAAGGTGTTTTTTCCTGGGCCTTCCTACCTCCCAATCTGATTTAAATGTCCCTCCTCTGTGTTACCATAACACTCTAAGTGTACCATGACTATAATTTTTGGTATAGAGGTCTATCTCTCTCATTTGACTGAAACTTTTTGAGGATAGGGGTTATATTTCATTCACCCTTGTATCCCCAGGGCACCATCTATCTAGGTAAATATTCAAGCCAATTTGTCCAGTGGTTTCATATGGAGATCAACAAACTGAAGGCCTTGAACTAGCCACATAGCCTTAGGAAGGTCACAACTTCTCCAGCTATCAGCATCTCAGCTTAAAAGAAAAAAAAAAGGTGGGGGATGAAATTAATATACACAGATGAAATGGATATAGAAGGATACACAAGGTAATGTCTCCTCTGCATCTAAAGAGCACTACAATTATAGATGGGCCCTAGTTTTTGATGGCCTACCTTATTAGTGTGAGTTATTAGAAATAAAATTAAACTCCTCATTTATCTTCTGTACCATTCTAGAGACAGAATATACATAAATAATAGAAAGTTCAGAAAAAGCTTCCTCTTTTGTGACAGGAGCTAACATCATCTATACTAAAATCAAACAGTGGCACCCTCCTCTGGTGAATGTTAAAGGAGCTAAACAACACACAAGAATTCGATGGTAGGATTTTGAATGATTATACATAAAGAAAAAGCAAGAGAGAAACTACCTAATATTATCCATCACCGTTATACTCCCAATAGCAACTAAGTAACTCCTGTTGTAGCACTCCCCTTATTTTGCCCTAAAACAAAGCCAAAATGAACTAACTGGCTACATACGGTAAGAGATTGTGAACAGAACAAGTATTCTATTTAAGAGTACTGATAATATCAATTATTTTGCAAACAGTATGCTTTTTAATGTAAGGCACAAAGAAAAGTATTTCATGGTTTGGCTAACAATGATCATCTTTTCATTTGTTGTTAAAAAATTTAATGACAAGCCACATACGTGTAAAATACTTTTAGTAAAATGAAAGCATTTATCATGTCCCTTTTCTGGAGGGTACCTTTACCACAAGATAGTACTAGAAAATTTTCAACCTGAAAAGTGTTTTGGTCTGCACATTTCAGGTTTTACAGTATCAACTTAAAAGAAAAAAAATTTAAATCACCCAATCACTTACACTTTTTTAACCCAAGGCTAAAATTATGCCAATGCATCACACCCAGACAACCACAACTCAAAATTTCACCACATTACTATTACAACCAAATCTTTAATAAAATTAAAACTGCTTTCTAAGACCAGAAGCAGATTATTACCAGCCACCAATTTTAATATAAAAATATATAATAAATATAAGCTTATTAAATGATTTACAAAGGAAGGAATCACAGCTTCCTTCACCCTCACTGAATTTAGGCACAAAAAATGAAAATACAGATAGTCTACTTCAAGCCAAGAAGACAAATCAGCCGTTATACTGGCAACTTTGTCATTATGGCATGTTTTTGCCCATGTACACAGCCTCTTTTCCCTCAATTAATTTTACATCTTTCACTTACTCTGTGACCAAGGGGAGGGGATCCCAACATTACCCAAGAGGTTACAAATTTACAACCAGTGAGAAACTTGCATTCTGAAAAAACAGAATATAAAAAAAGCTAGGGTGGATGGAAAATGGCAAAAACTGATTTCAGTTCTACCAAATGAGTTTTCCTACTAAGTTTGTCATTCTTGATAAAGTTGGTTCCACAAGGCAGGTAGGCACAGTAGCATGAAAAGATTAGCAGAGTGGTGGGTGAGGAATGCAGATGAGATATCCAGTGGAAAGCTTTCTCAATGTTTACCCAAAACAAAGGCCAAAGAACAAGCAAATGCTTGAAAAAGAATGGCAGTCCCTGCAGTTCCCTACAGCCTACCCAGAGATCAGAGGGCAGAGAAGAAAGTTGGGGGAAAACTTGTATGGGAGTTCAGGGGAAGGGTGTAATCAAAAACAGGAAGGGGTTAAGAATAAGAAAAGTATGCCGCCAAAAGGGAAAACAAAGAGTATGCGGCAAAGAACCCGTTACAAACTGCCAAATTGAGAGATGGGGTGATTGGTCCAGTGTTCTTTGGAGCATGGCGCTAGAGCCACATTAGCCTCTCACTTTGCCTGGGCCAATGCGCAACGATCAGAGCCAACCCTTGCCTAACCTCCAGGAAATCTGGGCCTCAGCGCACAACCCGGGTGCTGCTGAAATGTGGGAGAGGGAACTGAACCGGCCTCTAGCTATCTCCTGTTTCCAGATGAACCACAAACAAAGGAATCTAGAAGCAGGGCGACTTCTGCACCCCCAAGCCCGCCAGGGCGCAAGGGTGAGGTCAAGGCACCGCCTCCTTTGCGGGCATAGCCACCTCTGCAAAGGCCAGAGACATCTAGGTCCTGCTCTGAGATCCTGGTAAAAACAAGCGGCCAGCGAGGCGCTCCTGTCAATTGGCCCGATTGCACTTGTAAAGTTGATAGAGTTGGAAAGAAGCGCAGAGCAGCCCCTCGGATTCCTCCCTAGAGTGAAGGCGATGGGAAGGAGTCACAGCTTCCTTCACCCTCAATGAGCTCGCTCTGCAGGTATAGTCTCTTTTCCTAATGAAGCATAAAAGATGTTGTCTTCCTTCTCTGTGCCTAGTTCAACTCAAACCCTAGAACAAGGGCACTGGGGTCTGGGACCAAAGTTCACTGGAGATACCATTAATTCTCCTTGCTAAGCTAGCACAGTGTTTGCTGGGTTCCAGCCTTGGGAACCTCGTATTAAGTAGCAACAAATATGCTGCGGATGACTCTCCTTTCCCTAAAGTGGACCCTCAGCCCCAAGAAGTCTGGATCGAGCAGTGCTTTTGGCAACTTGAGCCGCATTTGTCCAGCCAGGTACCATGGTGTCATCACCACGCCCCTCGCACCCAGATCCTCTCACGCTGCGCACACGCTGTCCTGTTTATACACACACACACACACACACACACACACACAGACACGCGCGCGCGCACACACGCACACGATATATACACAGACACAAATACAAAGCCCCGGGTAGCTCCTACCTCTCCCCCGTGCCCGTCGAAGATCCCGAAGATGGACGGGTGCGTCTTGTTGGCCAGATCCGTGAGAACTTCGAAGCGGTCCTCCATGTGGTCTCTTCGGCCCTGGATGGAATACACCGCCACGTTGTGGCTCTTGAACTCCCAGGTCTTGGAAAATTCGGCCTCCAGCACATCAAGCCCCCCGAGTCGATCGTTCTGCATGATCTCGGCTACCTTGCCCTTCACCATTTTCACAGCGTCCCGGCTGGACTTCACGATGGTCTTCACCTCGTCAGTGTGGAAGAAGTAACTCCACAGAGCCAAGCTGATGCACAGCAGGAAAAGCGTCTCGGGTCTCAGCAAGAAGTAGCGCATGATGCGACCCAGCAGAGACAGCAAAGTCATTGTATCCTCTATCATTTATTATCGCTAGAGCCTCAACCACCACCAGCGACGCGCGCCCCGAAGGCTCGCCGGGTCCGGGAGCACTGCGGGGACAGCCAGCCGGGAGGGAGGTGGAGCAGTGCCCGAGGGTGGGGGCGAGGCTCGCGGAACCCAGCCGGAGGCAGCCGAGCAGGCGGCTCCGAGCGGGCAGCGCGAGCACAGGCAGCTTCCCTTTTGTCTCCCCGCCTCGGCGGCCCGGAGGCCCGTCCCTGCCGCCCGCGCCGCCTCCCCTCCTCAGCCCCTTTGTGAGACAGCGGCGGCAGCGGTAGCAGCAGCCGCCGCAGCAGCAGCCGCGGATGCCCCGATTGGGCAAGAGGAATCAAGTTAAAGTTGCGCCGGGCGGGTCTGCCGCGGTGAGCGGGAGAGTTCAGGGGCGCCAGCGCCCGCGCGGTCCCTCCGGGGGTGCCCCTCGAGATTCCCGGGAGCGTTCAGCAGGTGAGGCGCAAGGCTCCACAGCCCGGCGGACAAGGGATGCAGGTCCCCTCGGTCGCCGCCGCAGGGGAGCGCCGAGATGGCCGAATGTTCCAATTCCTTCACACACCCCCTGGGGCCCCAGAGAATAAAAGTTTTGCGGATGCCTGGGCAGAGGCAGGGGTACGCAGAGCCCGGCGACGCGGCACGATCAGTACTGAGCCGCAGGCGGCCAGCTGGGCTCTGCCTGCCTCTCCCCAGGCACCTCCCAGCTCGGCTCGGCTCGGCTTGGCTCGGCTCCGCTCGGCTCGGCTCGGCTCGGCTCGGTGCCGCTTCACTCGCGCGCTCCCTCCTCGCGTCCCGGCTCGCGCGCGCTCCGCCCCGCGCGCGCTCACCCCGCCCCGTCCCGCCCCTTAAGTCGGGACTCAACACTCGGAGGTGTTCCCACCGAGCTGTCAGAGGCTGAGCAAGTTCCGCGGCCGCCGGTGCGCGCTCGCAGCCCCAGGCGGTCCAGGCCAGCCAAGGGGGAGAAAAGAGGGAGGTCAGCTATCTAGCTCTTGCGAATGGTTGTTCCTTCCCCCTGTGCCGGCTCCTAAGACAAGCTAATACTGACCCTGGTAGTCTTAGCGTTGGTTTTCCAGGAGCTACTGCTGCTCACTGGGAAGCCGAGAGTTGCACGTGAGCGTTCCCCCCTTCGGCGGCAGCACTGTAGTGCGGTCCCTTCTTCGCCAGGCATAAGGCAAGCGAGAAGGGACGCACTTCTCCCGGCTTGCAAAGCGATAGGGAGACGACCTGGCCGCTGGCCGCGGTCTCGGCGTTCAGCAACAGAGGCCTTCCCGGCTCTCTCAAGAGTCGGGGAGCTAGCCTGGGTCTAGCGACCTTCTTCCTCCCGAAAACAGCAGAAAGGGGGGACTTGAGAGAATGACCTCTGTTTCCCCAAGGAAGTGCACTCTGACGATAACCTCGGGAGGGACGAGAAAGGCCGCTCTTTCTGAGAGCGGCCGCCGCCCCTGGAGCAGGGGACTCAGCGGCCACGAAGGCCTTGCCTGCTCGCAACCTTTCCACGGGGAGGCACGAAGCTTCCGATGGGGGTCCCCGGGCGCACCTGACTCTTCTACGGGGCGAGGGCTCTGACTCTGCGGTTCAGGTTTGAAGGTCCCTTGGAAGCTCGGAAGTGGTGGTCTCCTTCCACCTCCTCGGTCATCGCAGGAAGAAGGCTCAGTTGGGGGCGGGAGTCTGGATGAGCGGAGAGTAGCCGCCCTGGAGAAGAGTGCGGGCTTGCAGGAGCCGAAGAGGATAACTCGAAATGTGGGCAGGCAGGTGTTGGTGGGTCTTGAAGGTGGGAAGGCACGAGAAAAGAACAATGTCCACGTCCGCTTAAAATACGGAAAGAAGTGAGCTTTGAAGGAAAATACTCATTTTCACTACCCCTGTCCAGGAAGAAGAGTGCTGATCTGCTTCTTCCAGTCCGCTGGGCTGAAGAGCAGAGAGGCTGCTTGATCCCAGCCAAGCCAGTGTCTGTCACCCAACAAACACTTCTGCCTTGATGTGATCCCCATTCCTTTTCTAAAAATAAAAAATAAGAAGTCCTGGAAGGAAATACACTAAAATGTTCCCAGTGGTTAATCATTCATACAGTAGTACATTATATGCCGCTTTCATTTTCTGCTTTAGACTTTTGTCTATTTTCCATAACTTTTCTAAAGTTTCCACAAAAGCTATATATTTCCACCATAGGCAGAAAAAAATGAAAATGTAAGCATTTGAATGGCATATACAATATAATCTCAATAATATAAACATGCGTACAAAAGACAGGAAGGAGATAAGAACTGCTAACAGTATGTTATTTTTCACAACTAGGATATAGTCTCCTGTCCTGCTTTACATTTCAGGTATTTTCATCTGATAAATCGAGAAAATAAACAGTTTAAAATAAATTCAGTCATTCTGTCAAGAGGTTCCAAAATGAGATAATGAATTAAAGAACCTTTAGGAACTAGAAAGAAAAGTAATGCATAAGTGTTATTTTGAAGATAAGTTTACAACATTTCTTACTGTAAATTATCAAATCACTCTTGGGTGCATTGTCAGTCTTTCTGTACATGAATCCGTTTCACTGTGGCAAAGGCAACTTGCAGATAAGCTGATAAAAAATTCCAGAACTACAAATCAAACTAGGCCCTGGAGTAGCAAGCAGTAAAATTCCAAACCCAAAGGTCCATCCAGTCTGTCCACTACGTTCCTATATTGATGAGAGCAGAACAGACACTCATGAGAGGCATGACTTCTTCCCCCATAACTAAGTAAAGAAGAGAGATTACCATACTGATGATCTCCCTGGAGGTTTCATAGCAAGGCTTGACTTGATGAATTAATTAATAAATCTAAATATCCTGAAGATTTGGTGGAAATATGCTTTGACATTTACATCTAAGTGTTCATCTGTGAAAATCAGTAAAATATTTTTTCATGCAGACCCTATAGGCATTTTCTTATTAAAAATTCATGTGGTTTATGTGGCAATTTCCAAAAATGCCTAAATAAACTCTGTTATGGTTTACTGTTAATTTTAATATATTACAAAAAGAAAAAAGACCTTCCTCTAGTGACAAACTAACATTTGCATATTCGTGAGGATTATAAAGGTGTTTCATGTATGGCAATGTTATTTTCATTCTCCTAACAATCCTCTGAGGAAGATAGAAGTTATTATCTCTGTTTATGAGGAAAGTGAAGCACAAAGATGTTAAGTGAATATCACTGTTCAGCAAATAAGAGGTTATACATTCAAACTCAGTTCTTTTGATTACCAGTTCAATACTGTAACATCCATTATTGCCCAGTGATACTGAGATGATTACTCTAATTTTTATGCTTCTCCACTAATATTTCACTAGATTTCTGTTACAGAAATCTCAAAAAGAATGCATGTATTCTTATTCCTCAATTCTGTTTTTAGCCTTTGGGATAAGCACTTCACCATGACTATTTACCTCACCCATTGAGAATACCTGTGGGGCAGAAAACAGGTGCAAGTAAAGTGTACTTCTTTAATAAACACCTAAGAGATCTGTTGCTAAAGTAAAATAGTGTTAAAATTTCACAGAGGAAAGAGGTACCATAAAATATGCATTATACAAATACTTTGCCATTCCAAGTGACCTGGTAATAAACAGAGAATTAATGGCAATCCTAGGTTTTCATGGGATATAACAATAGTGATAAAACTGTTTACAGGCAATTACTCTTTTCTACTTTGCAATTAACCCATGTCAGCCCTGCAAGTATATAAAAAAATATATAGCTTTTAAAAATAATGTATTCTCAAAAATATTTCAGAATTGTAGCTCTTAGGTTTAAAAAGTCTTTAAAACGGAGTTTGATAACCAATAAATCTATTTTCTAGTATGATGTTGTTTTAGGATGTCCTTATCTATTTTTTACCACCTCATAGAACATGATAAAAAGTGGCTCACGCCTGTAATCCCAACATATTGGGAGGCCAAGGTGGGCGGATCATTTGAGCCCAGGAGTTTGAGACCAGCCTGAGCAACAGGTGAAACCCTGTCTCTACTAAAAATACAAGAAATTAGTCAGGAATGGCATGTGCCTGTGGTCCCAGCTACCCAGGAAGCTGAACTGGGAAGATCATCTGAACTCGGGAGGCAGACAGTGCAGTGAGCTGTGATTGGACCACTGCACTCCAGTCTGGGTGACAGAATGAGACCCTGTCTCATAAAAACAAAATGTAAAGTGACTTATCTACTGAGACTCTGAGTGATAAATATGATTTTTAAAATCCTTTCAAGTAAATTTTATATGAAACTTATACACATAGAAATTCTCTGCACAGTTTTAAATTTCTCAATTATCGCTTTGATTTATATTCTTAAATTTTTCCTGCCATCTGTATACAAATATGTAGTAGGCATTAAGTAGGACTCTCTTACTGACATTCTATTAGTAATTATAACCTTTTAAAGGATACATATAAAAGAGCATTCAGGTATTGTTATGAAATACAACAACCATGCATAAACACAGCACCCAACCAAAAAACTAGAGTGTTACCAATATCTTCATACCAACTTCCCCTATCCCACTTCCATGCCTGTCCTCTCTACAGGTAGCCTACTATCCTGAATTTTATGTTTTACTATCCCCTTGCCTTTTTTTTTTTTTTTTTTTTTTTGAGACAGGGTCTGTGTCATCCAGGCTGGAGTGCAGTGACACTATCTTGGCTCAGGCGATCCTCCCACCTCAGTCTCCCAAGTAGCTGGGACTATAGGCGAATGCCACCACACCTGGCTAATTTTTGTATTTTTTGTAGAGACGGGGTTTTGCCATGTCGCCCTGGCTGTTCTCGAACTCCTGAGCTCAAACAACCCACCCACCTCAGCCACCTGCCTTGCCCTTTTAAAAAAATAACTTTATCATATATGTCTGCATCCCTAAGTAGTATATTTTTTAGTTTTGTTTTGGATTTGAGCCTTATGAACAGTGGTATCTTACTGTATATAGTCCTCTGGTACTTGTTTTCTTCTCTCACTATTATGTTTCTAGATCCTCCTATGTTGTTGCGTATAGCTATAAACTGTTACATATAGCTGTGAATCAGTCATTTTACAGCTATGTAATACTCCATTGTGTGACTGTTCCATAAGTTATATATTCATCTTCTGTGGATGTTCAAATTTCCAAGTTTTTACTATTAGGATCAATAATTTCTTGAATTACTCTTGTATTATGTCTTGGTGCACATATGCAAAAGTTTCTCTATATATACCAAAAGTGAAATTACTTAATGATAGAGAATGAAAATGTTCGGCTTTACAACTTAAGGCCAAATTGTTTTTGAAAATATGTTGTTCCCTTTTACAGTCTAACCAACAATGTAATCAAAGCTCCTTAATGAAAAGGACCATATAAATTATGTTTTAAAGTAGATTTCAATTTGGTCCTTTAGTAAATAGTTATCCATGGTCATGTCTATTAAACCGTATTAAGCCTTCAATTATTCTCATAAAACCTTTCTAGATGCAAAATTTAATACTAAATCTTGTTTCAAATGCATGTCCATATATCAATAAAAACGTTTTAAAATAACTACATAAAAAATGTCAATGACCTTCAAGTGAAAAATGAATGTTTTAGTAGTATAGCTAAGAAAAAAATTCATCACTTTAAGTATAATAGT
Organism: Macaca fascicularis; assembly: GCF_037993035.2. Taxonomy (NCBI): domain Eukaryota; kingdom Metazoa; phylum Chordata; class Mammalia; order Primates; family Cercopithecidae; genus Macaca; species Macaca fascicularis. The sequence goes on along the minus strand of NC_088376.1, from coordinate 63,714,077 downwards.
ATATCAATTTAGATTTACGTTAATATCTCTGGGGTTCTATCAAACGAAGAACTCACGTGACAGACACCAATTATGTTGGGGTGCAATATGATTTTATTTCACTGAACTCCAAAAACACAAGAATGTTTCTGAAACCCAAGTTTTTATATTAATTACAGAGATATATCACAGATAGTTTTTTTCTGAATAAAACTTTTATACCATTGCACTATGTATACACAAACCATATATATTCTAAGAATCCATCATCTGATTCCCCTAGGCTTCTCTCTAATAATCTTCAAACAAGGTTCCTAAATTTTAATATTAATCTAAAGCATTTCCTAAATTTTTGTATACCAATTGACACACATCAATATTCTAGCCAATTTATAATATGAAGCGTTGTGAATAACTGAACAATTCTTTTGTAGTGAATCCAAGAAATAACATGAGTGGGAAGATAAAATTTTGTTTATTTCCATAGGAGGTAGGAACTTTTCTTTTTTTCTTTAGCGCAATTCAAAAAAGAGAAAAATTGCCTCAGGAACACAACTAACCCTGTTTGGTAGCCCAACAGAACAGTGAGAATTGGGCCCTTGAGAATTGTTGGTATCAATTCAAGCTTGATGTCCATTTGTATTATATCAAGGTAAATTAATGTTGACATCCCATTCTTATACCCAAATTTTTCTGATGGCTTCTCTGAGCACCCTGAGAATAATTTGTATTCCCTCCAGTTTTTCTATGTTCCCCAAATGGTTCCCATTGAAAACATTTGTTTTATGTTGGGGGCACTGTTAGAAACACTAAATTTGGGAACCTGAGTAGTTTTAATATGTAAAAGTATTCACAAAACCTTTCTGTTTTTTACCTCTTAAGATGCTTGCTTGATAGGACTAAGAGAAAATCTAGTCACACAGGATTTAACTTGAGAGTTGATTTCTATACATGATACTTGAGGTAAAGGTTGTTATGCCCCAAAATAAAATTGTGTGATCTAAGGTTACAAAGAGGTAAAACTAAGACATATGTCCCATTTCCATGGCACTTTCTCCTTTTTTTTTTAGAGACGGAGTCTCGCTCTGTCTCCCAGGCTGGAGTGCAGTGGCGCGATCTCGGCTCACTGCAAGCTCCGCCTCCCGGGTTCACGCCATTCTTCTGCCTCAGCCTCCCGAGTAGCTGGGACTACAGGCGCCCGCCACCGCGCCCGGCTAATTTTTTTGTATTTTTAGTAGAGACGGGCTTTCACCATGTTAGCCAGGATGGTCTCCATCTCCTGACTTCGTGATCCACCCGCCTCGGCCTCCCAAAGTGCTGGGATTACAGGTGTGAGCCACCGCACCGAGCCTTCATGGCACTTTCAAAAGAGTTCCTGTTTCCTAGCTGTTATGGTGCCTTGGTAACTTCCGACATTCGTTCACTGCTACCTGAGCCCAAGTTGCCTATAATGGCTTCTTACATTGTAGCCATAACCCAAATTCACCAGGGCATTGCTTGCAAAGTCCCTGTTCAATCCATTTTCCCCAGCCATACCTGTGCTAATGAGGAACTCCTTAAAAGGTTTCTGGCCTCTCTCCGTCTATTCAAAGCACACATGGCTCCCTCCCAAACTGTTACACTTCAGTAAATAGTTCCCAAATGATATCATAATAGTAAAGGATTTTAATCACCACAAACTCCTTATGCCTATCCTACATATGGAGAAGACTCAATCATGTGTGGCCTTGGAGCTCTCAGATGTTGACCAGATGTCCTAAATCCTGCTCCTGAGACTAAATATACTGTAATTGCTACGGCTTTAAGTGACAGGCACTAGTCAAGGTCAAGTATAACAAACACTTACTGCCCTGAATTCTAATTACCAGTAACTTTCTATTTCCCAATCTTTTTCTTGATCATGAACCATTATTCCCATTGTGACCCTCCTATTCCTAGCTATCTGAAAACAACTTCTTGATTACCTTATTTTTCTTCTTCTTATACAACTCTTCTAATACATTTAGCCGGTGTTGTGCAAGTAAATGTTTAACCACCTGCCCTCTGGGAAGAGGAGGTAAAGACTCAGCTCTATTGTGCCAATTTCCATGGTGTAAATCCTCTCACCCTGGCTGATTTTGAACTTTACCACTGACCATGAAGCTGGAAATAATTGCTCAGTAACCCACTATTATACAGTGTATTTCCATCAAATGGACATGATAGATGTAAATAACATCAAGAGCATAAGTAGTATCAAAATGTAGTAAAATAAGAGGTGATGAATATTTACTACCTTTGTTTTAATATAGTTTACTTAATTACAAATTTACATAATTTAATTTTAATAGTGCCCATGTTTAGCAACAGACTGGCAACACTCTTCTGCTGGAGGAATATCTGTGTTCTAGATATTGTCAATTGAATCTCAACATCCATTTGTACCTCCATCTAAATTCACTCCCTTCCAGTCACGAAAATGTAAGAACAAAAACTACATTTTCCAGAATCCCTTCCAGCTGGAATTTTTACTGTTTAGGTTTTGCTGATGAGATGACCCTGTGTGAGATTTGGAATGCAGAGAAAAGACAGAAACTATTTTTCCTACAGCTCAGTTGGCTGCTGGCCAAGCTCCGGTAAACTGAGTGTTTGGCCAAATCAGGTTCTCTGTCCTTTTATGTATTTATTTTTTATTTTTTTATTTATTAATCTTTTGAATGGCATCTCATTCTGTCACCCAAGCTAGAGTGCAGTGACCCGATTACTGCAGCCTCAACCTCCCCAGGCACAGATGCTACCCAGGCTCATCTCAAACTCCGGGCTCAAGCGATTCACTTGCCTTGGTCTCCTAAAGTGCTGGGATTACAGGCATGAGCCACAACACCCAGCCAGGTTCCCCTTTCTAGTCTCCAGTTTTGTAGAAATTGAGCTATTGCCTAATGACAGCCCCTGATTTCAACTGCTTAGAGCCTTATAATGCTATTGTGAGTGCCTAATTCCCTGTATTAAATGACTCTTCTTCAAGAACCTAATGTGTTTCTGTTTTTGTTTTCTGCACCAAACCCTCATGTAACATGTGTTCTTGGCATCTGCTTGTTTGTTTCTTTCTTGCAACATCCCAAGGATCATCACCAGCACAGGTTTAGTTAATCTGTTTACCTACGTAGTTCCTCATTCTAAATGTTCTCAGATGGTACTTTCATTTCACTCACATCCTGAGATTATGCTGTGACATTAATCAATTACTATTCTGTAATTTTTTTTTAGTAGATGTACTAGAGTCAAGAAAAAGAATGCTCAGTTAAGTGAGGGAGAAGGAAAGTATTTATTGTTATTACTATTTTTTATAACATCAGAGACCTGATAGTGAAGAATGACTAGTCATTTTTGTTTGGTTGGTTTTTTATCTTATACAACCTCTTTGGTTTACTGGAATGCAGCCATATTTTAGGGAAAGACAAACAAAATTGCCTTTTTCTTTTAAGAATAACTAGAGAAAGGAATTGGGGACTTTCCTTTATGAGCGTAATACATACAATGTTTAACACCTTTTTTCTACAAGAAAGTATTTCTTACAACTAGTCTACATCTCTCTGTCCACTTTTGTTTTCAGTGTGTCTAGGGGGGCCAGGAAGAGAGGGAGGGAAGAGATTCTAGGTAACAGAAAAGCATATTATTCTAAGATGGAATCAGTTTTCACTTGTTTTCTATCAACATCGCTTTTATCCTTATGGATTTCATCCTTTTATTCAGGTCTCCCTTCCAGTCGTATGTTTTGTTTTGTTTTGTTTTTCCAGCAAGCCCTTAGCTTGCTGGAAAAACATCTCTTTGCCAATTTTTTTTTAGCCACAGAGCAGTTTTTGCTATGAAGGAAGTCTTCTGTTTCAAATAAAATAAAATAAACGCAATTATCCTGTAGACAAAAGTCTTTATATTTTTTTTCAGCTATTCCTTTGGTCTTCTCATCTCATTTCTTCTGCTCTCTTTATGCCTGATAATGCATTTGTTCATGCTGAGTTATTATCATCTATACAGTCTGATGATAGACACTGTGACGGCTCATCATGCTTTAATGTCTCTCACAATTTCTATTTAGAGAAGAACAAAATCTCTGAAGCAATGCAATATGTAAAGAAGCCTATGGATGGGCAATAGAACATTCTTCTTTGTTTACCTTACAGGTTAATTTACTGATTTGTTTTATTTGAATTAATGGAATCAAACCTAAGCAAATAATTTAGAACCAAAGATAATTTACTAAACTATCTATAATAACCAAAAAACTGAATGGCATAATTTGAATTAGAGCGCCTTAAGGAGAAAAATATTCAGGGGGTAGGGAGAATGTGACATTATAGAAATAAGAGAAAATCAGAAATTTTTGAGAAAAATTAGCTCAACTATGAGAACAAAAAGCAATTTTAATTTTAAAGTAAAAATATTAAAAGGACATACAAAAAGAAGGAAAAAGAAAACATGTCTTAGTAAATTTTGAATTTTCTCCAAATTTCACTGAAAGCCCTTTTCTCTCACTTTATTGTCACCCTAGAATTTCCCATCTGTGCCCAAGAAAGACATCAGTTACAATCTTTATTAACTCCTTAATACATTTTTTTAGTCAGACCTCTCCTATTCTGCATCCAAATAGTTAACATTTCTGCTAAAGTAATTTCAAGGTCAACACATTCAAAATCAAGCTGGTGGCCCCCTCCAGTATTCTCTCACTCTCTGAAAATGGTACCACCCATGTCCATTTGCACTAGCCAGAAACCTAAGTTACTCTTCATTTCTCCATCTTCCTCAGTTACCATAACCAAATCATCAAACCCTGTTGATTTTACCACCAATAAAGCCAATATGTGAGCACTAATATGTGCACTGCTTTCTACCTTTGTTGTGATAGCTCTCATCCAGTTGACCATCACTTCCCACCTAGGACACTGCTATAGCCTTCCCATTTATTTCTCTGTAGTCAGTTTTGCCCTCTTATAATCCACTGTACCTATAGCAGCCAGAGAAGATATCTGGTGAAGGAGGGTGTGGATAAGAGATTATAAAAATAAGAAAAAAATAAAAAAGGTATGACCTTTTTAAAATCACAGATCTAATCCTGCGACAATCTTACTTAAAAACTTTAGAAGACTTCTCATTGCTCTTAGAATAAAGACAAAAATCTTTACTGTGAACTTCTCCTCAGCCTTTTCCATGCCACTTCCTACCTCAGTCCATCCTCTTCAGCCACATTTGCTTTTTTACAGTTCCTATAAAGCACCAAACTTTCTCCTGACTCAGGGCCTTTATTCATGCAGTTCCATATAGCTGGAATATTGACCTTCCCAAGCCTGCTGTCCCACTCACGTAGTTAACTCTTCCTAGTTAACTATGATCCCTCAGATCTTAGCTCATAAAACACTCTCTCAAGAGCCCTTCCTGACTCTTCAATCAAAGTGAAGTCCTTCTCACCCCCTCTCATGGCAACCTGTACTTTTACTTCAGAGTGGTCATCAGAATTATAAATACATATTTGTTAGGATTTTTTAAATGTCTTTTTTCCCATTCTCACTAGTTTATATGCTCCATGAGGGCAGGAACTGCGTCTGTTTTACCCTCCATTGTAATCCAAGCACCAATGCAATTCCTGGAATATAGGAGGCATATTATAAATATATGTTCATAAATGAATGAAGACAGTTATTCCGAAATCATTATTTCAGCTCCACTCAAAGTCTCTCCAACATTGCTAGAAAGTAGTGAAACTAATTAGTGTGATTTTTAATCATGAATAGCAACAAAAAGAAAGTCAAAGACTAAGTCACAAGTCACTCATGAATTGTTGAAGATTAATTTTACTAACAGACAGAAAACATTAAAGGCCATATAGATTTTTTCATTTGTAAATTTTTTTTACATTTACATTCTTGCTCGCTTTATCTTAAGACTAAGCTTACAGACAGAGGGAAATTCTTAGAAAAACAAACATCTTTACAAAATAGATGTCTTTGTCCATTTTTCTACTAGGGTGTTTGTCTTTTTTTCGTGAAATGTTAAAACTGTTTATGTACTAAAGCTATCATTCAAGTAGTATATATTTTCCCCATCTCGTCATTTAGCTTTCTATTGTTTATGATATTTGAAATATAAGGAGCTTTATTTGATTTTTTGTTATTGTTTACATTTATTTTTACAAAGTCAATTTTACTCTTTCATAACTTGTGCTTTTTTCATCATGCTTAGAACAGGCAAGTAGGCTTTTCACACTTCTGTGTGCATGAGAGTCTGCTGTGCTCAAGGGTACAGTCCTCCAGCTATTTTTCTCACCACTGCAGGATACAACTCATTCATTTGCTAATTCATCTCTTTGTAAATTTATCACTTACTCAGCAACTACTATATGTCAGGACTGTACTAGGAACCAGGCAAAATAGACACAGACCCTGTCTTCACAGAGCTTGCAGTAAGAAAGACCTTTAACATATAAACATTCATAAATATTCAGTTGCACACTGACCAATGTTGTTAACAAAAATATAAGCATGCAGAGTGTGATTCCTGTGGTGAGTTTCAACTTGCCAATTCTAAAGTCAGGTAGAAGGTGTTGGCAGCCCTCCTGTAATGGAAGAAATGGCCATTCTTGGGTTAGTGTTCCCTGTACAAGAGTTCACTGCCTCCACCCTATTGGTCTCTTATATTTTCACCCTAGAATTACGAATATGCATCCATCTTCACCACTGAAAACATACTACACACCTATTGGAATGGCCAAAATCCAAACAAAGCAACACCAAATGCTGGAGATGATGTGAAGCAACAGGAATTCTCATTCTTTGCTGGTGGGAAGGCAAAATAGAATAGCCATGTTGGAAAACAGTCCGGCAGTTTCTTACAAAACGAAACATACCACGTCATCCAGCAAGTACACTCCTTGGTATTTACGCAAATTCGTTGAAAACTTATGTTCACGTAAAAACCTGCACACGAGTGTTTGTAGAAGTTTTAGTCTTAATTGCCAAAACATGGAAGCAACCAAGATGTCCTTCAGTAGGTGTATAGATAAACTGGTACATCTAAAGAATGGAACATTACTCCGCACTAAAAACAAATGTGCAATCAAGCCATGTAAAGACGTGGAGGAAATGTAAATGCATATTCCTAAGTGAAAGAAGTCAATCTGAACAGACTATATACCCTGTGATTCCAACTATATGACATTCTGGAAAAACTACAGAATCAGTAAAAGGATCAGTGGTCACTAGGGGTCAGTGAGGAGGGAAGAATGAAGAAGTGGAACACAGGCTATTTTTAGAGCAGTAAAACTATTCTGTATGATACATGTCATTATACAAAGAATGTCTAACACCAAAAGTAAACTCTAATGTAAGCCATGGACTTTAGATGATAACGATGTCTCAATGTAGGTTCATTGACTACAACAAATGTACCACTCTGGTATGGGATTTTGATAGTAGGTGGAGGCTGTACATATACAGAGGCAAGGAATAAATGGGAAATCTCTGTACTTTCTGCTCAATTATGCTATGAACCTAAAACTATTCTTTAAAAAGTTTATTTGCATACATACACGCAGTGTGTGTGACTGGGCAAGTTATCTAACTTCTCTTTATGTACTTCAATTTTCTCATCTGTAAAATGGATATTATTGTAACTATTTCATAGGCTATTGTAAGAATTATGGAGCTAATATACATGAAGTACTTAGAACAATGCCTGTCACATAATAAGCAACTAGGAGAAGTAAACTATTATTAGTTGGAGGAGGTAAATAGATAAAACAACTTTATAGGCAACTCATACATACAGGGCAGAGTGTGTTAGGACCCTATATATGGCCCAAGATATCATGGGAATTTTTCAGAAAAAAAGAAATCATATTGGGTTAGAGAGATCAGGAAGGTTTCATGAAGAAGGGGATGGGAGGATTTGGGGATGGGAGGATTTTGACATCAGAAAAAGAGGTTTGGGGTAGAAGGGATGGACTTCCAGAAAGAAGAAATGACATATTCTGTTTGCTTTTAGTGCTTCAAAAAGAGGAAAGCTTAGAGGACTAACAGGATATAGAGCATGACTGGTCAGTTGGCATTGTTCTGTTTTGTTTTGTTTTGTTTTTGAGACACAGTCTTGCTCTGTCACCCAGGCTGGAGTACAATGACGTGATCTCGGCTCACTGCAACCTCCACCTCCCAGGTTCAAGTGATTCTCCTGCCTCACTCAGCCTCCTTAGTAGCTGGGTTTATAGGCGCTCGCTACCACACCAGGCTCATTTTTGTATTTTTAGTAGAGACAGGGTTTCACCATGTTGACCAGCTGGTCTCGAACACCTGACCTCAAGTGATCCACCTGCCTTGGCCTCCCAAAGTGCCGGGATTGCAGGCATGAGCCACCATGCCCGGCCTGATCATTTGGCACTGTATCTTGAAGAACTTTGGATAATATGTTCATATTATTTCATTGGCTATATAGGAAGACTGGCAGTTTTTAAAAGAGGAACAACACAATTAGTTTTGCTAAGAGAATATTATTAAATAAACTCAGATCCACAACACTGTAGGAAAAGATGCCTCAAAATGTATACCTTCTATTTGTATGCCCGTGTTTACAGCAATACTATTCACAATGGCCGAGAGGTGGAAGCAATCCAAATGCCCATCAATGGATGAATGGATAAACAAAATGTGGTATACATGTACAAAGGATGCATGTATTTCTCAGCCTTACAGAGGAAGGAAATCCTGTCATATGATGCGACATGGATGAACCTTGAAAACATTATGCTAAGTGAAATAAGCTGTCACACACACAAGCAAAGCAAATACTGCTTGGTTCTGCTTATATGAGGTATCTAAAGTAACAAAATTCATAGAAACAGAAAGTAGAAAGGTGGAAACACACTAGAAAGAGGGGAAATGAGAAGTTGTTGTTTAATGGGAACGGCATTTTGGTTCTCCAAGATGAAGAAGTTCTTCAGATCTGTTTCACAACAATGTGAATATAGGCAACATTACTAAACTACACAAAACTGGTTAAGATAATCATGTGTGTTTCTTACTACAATTTCAAAGAAACTTATAAGTGTTGGTAACTTAAGTATTTCCCACCAATAAACTAATTTGGGGTCCTTTTTGAAAGAAGGATCAGCCTTATCAACATGCATTCATGTACTAATAGTGTCAGATCCATTTTTTATACAGTCTTCCTTTGAAACCAGCTGATCACATCTGGATTCAGTGCCTCCACAGTTACAATTCTAAGGAAATAAAGATAAAACCAATGATAAATTGGTATCTATGAAGACATTAAGAAACAGTAGGTCTCAAAGGTTATGGCATACAAACATGATGAGACTGTATTTAGGACAGATGTTAGTAAGTATAAAATATCACTCTATTGTTATTGTAAACTGTACTCAGTGAAAATGTCTTTGGATAAGAATCTATGCTTGCTGCATGGAACCCAGTCAGAAGTTGAAGAGAAGACCTGATTGCTGTGATTATATGTCTGAATTTAATTTTAAAATATATGTAACCTTACAACAGAATTATATCCTGTGGTTTGGGAGTTTAAAAGAGGAGTGCATTCTCATTTGGAATTCATCCCAAGGATTAACAATTACTGAACAATAAATCAGACGATTCTCATGGAAGTAAAGGGAAACAGGGAAAGAAAAGCATGTATATGATAATTGGATGGAAGGAGGGAGATATTTTTAGTCTTTGTATTTCTAGAAATACAAATGTAACACTTTGAGTTAAAAAGAAATCAATCCATTTGGTTCCTTTTTAATGTATTTTTTTAACGTTTGCTTTGGTAGCCTTGGCAGCAAACAAACCAAATTGGAAAAATAATTCTCTTCTTCTTCTTTTTGAGGAAAAACCTCCATACCTTGGGTTCTAGATCCCCTAGGATCCCTTACCCCAGGAGGGCACTAATAGCTTATTCAGTGGTATTGAGGCTGTCCAGCAGATCATCCCACTTTAATTTGGAAGGTCAGTGCCTATGCAAGAGGAAAAGCATGCAATTGGGAATAGGACAGAGGGTTTCCAGAGAGGCGGAACACCCGGGACAAGGGAGGGGTAACGCAAATTCCTGAGAACTGACCACCAAGTTCGTGACTTTTGGAGCCCAGGCCAAAAGTCTTCTGGGGCGCAAGCTTGGGACAGAAGGAGTGGATGCCACCATCAGAGGATGGCTGTTGCCTCAAGGCACATCCAAGTATGAGTAGCCCTGGGCACAAAGCCAGGTAAGCAGGACCTGCTTCAGATGGGCAAGGTTACTGGATGGCCTCAAGGAGAGGATTCCCCAAGGCCCTGGTCAACAGGACTTCTTTAAAATTGTTGTAATCCCCAGGGACTTATTTTAGGACACCTTACCCCAAGTCATATAAAATGTATTGAAATGTACCATGTCCCACCTTAAATAAAATTTCTTTAGCTAAAAAAGTTGTTTTTGAGTCCTTATAATTTTGCTTTTATTTTTTCTTTGCTTAATTCATTTATGTTTGGCTCTAATTTCTGAGGAAAATATTATGCATGTTACAAAATTATTTTTGAACTTCCAGTTGTTTTTCAATATGATGGAGTTTTTTAATACTAAATTTAGTGACTGCCATATAGGACATGCAAACTGCACATTATTGCATACAAGGCAATAGTTAATAATTGTATTCATCTTTCTGGTGATCAGAAAGTGATAATTTGAGCAACTTACATTCTAACATCCGTTTTTTAAACATATTGACTTTTCTACTGTGTCACATTGCATTTTAGGAATTGCTAGGCATTGACCAATAGCCATCACAGTTTTTTCCATTTAAAACAATGGCAAATAGAAACCCGCAAGTGTTTGTTGCATGTGACATCTGATTTTGGGGACTGAAGTAACTCAGGTTTCCAGGGTGATGCTTGTATATAATCAAGTGCTATGCTCTAGGTCAGATCCCACAGTAGAGAGAGGCATCCCTGTGTGCTGCAGTAGGCAGGAAGTGCTTTATTGAAACAGCCAGAGAGGAGAATGTTGCAGTGAAGAGGAAGAGCAGAAAGCCAATGAGAGGAACACAGGGAGGCATGAGTGAGGTACAGTGGGGATATATTCTGAAATATCCTGTGTTTTAGCCACAATGTAATTTTTATTGAGCTCTCTTTCACCAGCGAGCGTTTAAACTTGTCCTTTGCTGAAATGTTCTCAGGACTCTGGAGACTGGGCTCTGTCCATATACCAAGGGAGCTCTTTACTGAACAGCTTTATTCCCCTAAATTTTTAGAAAAAAAATAAAGATACAGATATAGCAATTTATTAGCTACCAAGTAACTTTTTAGCAAATCCTTAGTAAGGTATTTACAAAACATCTTTCCTAACAATACATTTATGAAATAAACATTAAAGCAGAAGATATTTTTCTGTTTCCCATGGTCTCAACCCTTTTACCATCTCAGCATCTGTGAGGGACATCACACATACACACACTTACACATACACACACTTACACATACACACACACAGTTTCTGGCTGCCTGGACAGTGCTTTTCATGTAGGCAGCAGGCCTCCATGGGGTTGAGCTGAGGTAGAAGGGCTGGGGCTGGAGTTGTGGAAGATGCATAGATACAGCTCCCTAAGTGATTCCCATACCCACTCTGTGGCCATGAGACTGCACCTCTCCAATTTCAGCTACAGCATAATTGGCTAAGGGCCCCACACTGCAATCCATCTCTGAGTTCATGCCAAGGCCAGGATTCTCACGGGCTGCTCCCAGCCAATGACTGAGTGCTACAGGGACACTCAGTACCAAAACAAGCCCAGTCCCAGGAGACATGGAACTTCTCTGATTCATGACTTTGGCTCAAGGACTCCCCGAGAACCTTGCTGAACCTTCCTTAGGCTGCTCAATGATCTAAGATGTTCCCACCTAACCTTCCTTCTGGGTCTCCTTCTTTCAGGGTCACACTTACATCACAGTTTGATGGCTCTCCCAGCCTGTCTGCCTTCCTCCCCATTTTCTCTTGCAGAGGTATTTCCCCTAATAAAATCCTTTCACATTGAATCCCATTTTGGTGGCTGATTCTCAGAGGACCCAGAATAACACACTTTCTAAGTTGAGAACCACTGATTTAGATTCTCTTTCCTCAGAATTTCTAGCACTGCCTCAAAAATAGAAAGCTTATAATACTCAGTTGTGCATGTTCTTCAGAATATTCTTCTAGCCAGGTGGCTGCTTTTCTACGAAGTTATCTGCTACTCTTTACAATTTGCCCTCAAAATATGCACTTCCCGACTTAGCTCCTCTGCTTTAATTCAGCTAACTAGCAATTATTCTCTAAATGGTGCCATACCTAGAAACCTTTAAAAAAAAAATGTGGTTTCCTCTGCACTTTCCTTTTTGAATTAAGACAATGAAAACCATGTTTATTTTTCTACTACATTTTTGCCTGTTTGAGATTTTTTTAAACAAGGCCAAAAATATTTCTCTGTTTTAAAACACTATTACCTGACATGGTGACTCTTAACCTTTAGTGGGATCAGAGATTCTTCAGGCAAGGACCCAGCACTCACCTCAGAAGAAGGCACAGGCATGCAAAATTTTACATACAATTTTACACACAACCTCTAGGCTAAGGACCTTTCTAGTCTGTTTGGGAATGTCCTGGTTGCTGTTCTTAATTTAATATATTTTGCTTCCTAGTCTGAGCTGCTATTGAAAAGGAGAAGTCAAATTTGTCGTCCATGCTGATTCTTTGGAATTCATATATAAGTCAGCATAACACACAGATGTAAGATGGTATATCACGGTGATGGTCATTGTTTCGTATAGTCTTCCTGTCTGAAGCAGAGAGTTCATGGAGGAGAGTGCAGAAGATAATGTGGGAATATGGAATGCAAGCTTTGGAATCAGATTTCCTAGGTTTAAACTCCACACTGCCATTTCTTTCTTTTTCTTTCTTTCCTTTTTTTTTTTTTTTTTTTTTTCGATGGAGTCTTGCTCTGTTGCCCAGGCTAGAGTGCAGTGGCATGATCTCGGCTCACTGCTGCCTCTGCTTCCCTGGTTCCAGCAATTCTCCTGCCTCAGTCTCCTGGGTAGCTGGGATTACAAGGTCATGCCACCATACCCAGCTAATTTTTGTATCTTTAGTAAAGACGGGGTTTTGCTATGTTGGCCAGGCTGGTCTTGAACTCCTGACTTCAGGTGATCCACCCGCCTCAGCCTCCCAAAGTGCTGGGATTATAGGCGTGAGCCACTGCGCCTGGCTGCACATTGCCATTCCTTAAACACATCAAGCACTCTCTCATCTCAGGGACTTTGCACTTACTGTTCCTGCTTCCTAAACACCCTTTCCCTCAAATATCCACATGACTCCTTCCCTCACTACTTCAGGTCATTTCTCATGTGTGGCCTTGTCAGAGAGCCCTTCCCTCTAGGTGCCTACCCTCCAGCTCTCTATTACCCCTGACTCTGCTCTATATTTCTTCACAGAATTTATTACCATCTGATACATCACTTGTTTGTTTATTTACTATATGTGTCTTCCTCGAAGGTTATTAGCTCCATGTAAGCAAAGATTTTGCACGTGCACACACACACACAGACTATCAACCCCATGCTAGAACATTGCCTTCCACATGGTAGGTGCTCAATAAATATTTGTTAAATAAATTGTAGAACCTTCAAATCATATATGTTTTGCAACATCTGTACAGACTGAAGACTAATATTATATGCCAAATAACTTTTAACTAATAGAATGCTATTTATATTTTAATAAGGTTATTAAATGACTTTTCAAAACAGATACTTTCCTCTTCAAACATACAATTTGGAAGTACATACTGATTTAGTTATCTTGGGATTCCAATAAAACTTCCTTCAGGCCGGGCACGGTGGCTCATGCTTGTAATCCCAGCACTTTGGGAGGCCGAGGAGGGCGGATCACGAGGTCAGGAGATCGAGACCATCCTGGCGAACATGGTGAAACCCCGTCTCTACTAAAAATACAAAAAATTAGCCGGGCGTGGTGGCGGGCGCCTGTAGTCCCAGCTACTCGGGAGGCTGAGGTGGGAGAATGGCGTAAACCCGGGAGGCGGAGCTTGCAGTAAGCCAAGATCGCGCCACTGCATTCCAGCCTGGGCGACAGAGCGAGACTCCGTCTCAAAAAAAAAAAAAAAAAAAAAAAAAAAACTTCCTTCAGTGCATGTATCTGAAACTTCATAAATACTTACAGCTAATGCTTCAATTGTGCTTGCTGCTCTCAATGCTCTACATATGTTAATTTATGTAATCCTCTTACAACCCTATGACTCTAATACTCCAGGCACTGCTATTATCCCCATTTTACAGATAAAGAAGCCAAGGTTTCTAAACAAGGAAAGTTTATAACTTACTCAAGGTCATCCAGTTAACAAATGCCAGGATTCAGCCCAGAATCCAGGCAGTCTGGCCTAGATTCAAGCTCTTAACAACCACCCAATACAGCCTTTTTAGTACATGAAAGTGGAAAGCTGGAGTTTATGGTCAGAGAAATTTCAGTGTCTTCCATTACTTGCACTTTCTACTTATAGCGCGAACATAGCACCACTGTGGTTATTTCAAGTGCCTAAATTGTCTCTTTTTTTTAATTCAAGAAAAAAATAAAAGGTTAATTGCTTAAACCATAAACAATCTCAAAGCATTAGTAAGGAATTATCATTGACTGCCTCCTTTCTCCCCCTCCTAAGCAGCTTATTTATGTACACATTGCACCACATTGAATTTTCAAAATCACCCTTGCAGTTCAATTCGGGAATATATTTCCATAACAAAAGCAATTAGCTTGTAGAATGGTTTTCTGAGAGCAAGTAGCAAAATCTTTATAGCTTTAGGCATGGCTAGCCTCACCTGACTAGCAATATTTCTGAGGGAAGAACCCAGGACAAGCAGATGCTGGGACCACAGCTTCTCCCATTCCTAGTTTATGTCACTCTGGTCAAAGTGATAAGGACCTCTAAGGGCATCAGATTCCTTTCTGAAGTAGACATCACTTTTTAATTTAATTTTATTTATTTATTTTTATCTATTTATTTTATTTATTTATTTTGAGACAGTCTTGTTCTGTTGTCCAGGCTGGAGTGCAATGGCATGATCTCGGCCCACTGCAACCTCTGCCTCCTAGGTTCAAGCGATTCTCCTGCCTCAGCCTCCCAAGTAGCTGGCATTACAGGCACCCACCACCACACCCAGCTAATTTTGTATTTTTAGTGGAAGTGGGGTTTCACCATGTTGATCAGGCTGGTCTCGAACTCCTGACCTCAGGTTATCCAACCTACCTTGGCCTCCCAAAGTGCTGGGATTACAGGCGTGAGCCACTGCACCTGGCCACTTAAAAAACAGAAAAAAATAAAAATAAAAAATTCCAGATGTCCAATAAATTTAGGAAGTGAATTTACTCAGATTATAATGTACAGTACGTTGGAATTTTTTGCCAAATCCATCTGGAAAAACAACTTGGCAGTATTTCCAGGTTTCAAAAGCAGGTATGAAATAAATTTAAGGTTTATAGGGTGATGAGTACCTAAGCCAGGCTCTCAGATGACCATGGTTCGCCACTGAGCACCATGTGCCAGGAATCTGTACAAACATAGGCTGTGGGTTTCAAGTGCTTCTGCAAATAGCTAGTTGTGTATCCTGCCAATTTTGCTTCATTTTCTGGTGCAAATGGCAGCTGTGCCAGGAAGTGTCTGTGGATTTGACTAAATTGCATTGCATTTTTTTATACTAGTAATTTTGGATTTCATAAAAGTAGAGGTGTTGAAAAGAGTTCACAGATTTTTAAATTTCCCATTAACATTTTTTAAAGAGTAAAGAGTTTGACATTTCTCCTGAAGCAGCTGCTTTCAATCACTATTGATTGCCTTGACGTCTAGTTCTAGAAATAAACAGAAGTCCTATCTTACAAATATTCACAACACAACTTAGCAGAGGCTTCCAGATAGCTAGGTCTATCCTTAGTTCCCAAATAGCTAAACAGATCTTGTGATTTATTGGTAATTCGTGGGCCTAACGCCAATGGTTACTTCCATCTCACATTCTCTAGACAGTGAGTAGAGTACAAATACATTCCAAACAGATTTTTAAAAGTCTATTTCCATTATAATTCTTAGCCCATGGAGTAGAGTTTATGATTTGGTCCCGGCACTTCATTTCTCCTTTCCATTTAGGGACCCATGAGCTTCTAGGAAATCTGATTCCATCCTTTGCTCCTGGGATGGTGCAGGTGACTTAGGCTAAGCCAATCTGAGCACTTCGACTCCCTGGCTAGCCAAATGGCACAATCAGAGTTTGAGGGTTGGGATATGGAAATGTGAAGTCTGAAACTACTGCAAATGTTTTTGCCATCATGAAGAAAACCAACCTGAAGAAGAAGCCAACACATGGGGAAGACAGAGTTGAGGAAATCACAGAGGAAAAAAGCCAAATTACTGATAATGTCAAAACCTTCTAGATCAAACCACCTGGAGCCTGCCCTGCCTCTGGAGTTCTCATTTACATAAGCCAATAAATTCCTTTTATATTAGGTCTGAGTTGTATCGCTGTTACTTGTAATTTAAAACTTTCTAATGGTAGTCTTTTGCAAGGTACAAATTGGTACACAGAGGCAGTCTTAATATTTGAACCCTATTTGCCCTATTTTATGAGGTTAGATGCTTTTGGCTGCAAAAACAGAGTATCTACCTAAAATGGCTTAAACAGTGGCTTTGCTAAGACTATAAAATCATGTAACAAGAAGTTCAGAGGTAGGCCTGATGCAGGGTTGGTTACTTTAGCAGTTCAGCAAGATCATTAAAGAGCTATATTCCTTCTCTTTCCATTCTGCATCCTCAACAGGTTGGGGTTGGTCTCTTGTAGTCCCAAGATGCTGACAAGGAGGAAAATTTTTCCCAGAAGTGCCTTGCAGACTTTGCCTCACACCTCATTGACCAGAACTGGGTCAACTGCCTAAACAAAGGAAAAAATTAATGGGATTTGGCAAATTATAATTTATATTTTGGGACTCAGGAGAGATCCCACCTTCACTGTGTACATTGCCACCTAATAATCTGAAGAAAATTGGGGTTCTTAACAAGGTTGTATTGGCAACTAACAGTGTTTTACATGTCCACCAGGGTTATCATCAAATGTCTATTACAAACCTGTTTACATTCTACCTTGAGAGATATTTTTCAATGAAAATGTTCAAAGTTCAATCATATAGTGAAAAGAAGAAAGTGACATCAAAATTCAGATTTTTATGTTCAGGTTACTGTATGTCAAATATACCTTAATAGAACTATTAAAACATTCAAGTAATTATTTATAGTGGTATCATAACCACCAAGTCCTGATCAATGTTTTCATATTAAAACACAAAGTCCTCTACCTGCATGATTTTGACATCAAAAATGTTGAACAAAAGGGACTGCTCAATTAACCTGTTTTCCAGGCAAGGTATACCAGTGCAGAGTTTAATATTGCCTCAATACTGTCTATAGAGGAAGAAAAGTTGAGCGCCAGAGAGTAACTAAAGTATTTGTTTCATATATTTGTGATTCAAGATATATTAATGTGAAACCTGGAATACTTTTATGACCAGAAGAAAAGTTTAACCAACAATAACTTGAGAAATGACAAATAGAAGAAATAGCCAAAATTAGGGAAGAAAAAGGAAATTAACCTAAAGAAAAATGGAACTGGAGAAAGAAGAGCAATAAAAATAATTATTTTTCAAAAGTTGTATGTGCCTAGCCACCACAAAAATCACCCACATATAAGTGATATCTATGCTTTCAGAGATACTGCTATTTATATGATACTTATTTCTTTTGAGTTTTTTAATGTTGTGAGTTTGTCACTATAGAAATTACATTTGCCACACCTTATTATTTATTCTGCATTAAATCACTCTATCAGTAATCAAAGACATACGCTGGGTTTCTGTGAATGTTCTGATGTATGATTTTTCTTCAGATTTATTATTATTTGGGTTACTATGGTAGTTTTCCTGCTATCCCAGAATGGAGTCTAGTAATGGAGAATTTGACTTTGGCTTAATATTTAATACTTTCACTTTTCTAATAACGTGCACTTAGGCTTTACTTATTTCAGCAAACATCTCCTGCCTTTCCATTGTTTTGCTGTTTATAATGTCAATTACAAACTCTGTAGGGGAACGAACAAGTCTAGTATAGAGACATTATTGTGGTAGATAGTAATAACAATTGTATGTTGGCTTCTTTTTGCTTGATATAACTCTGCTTATATTTGTTAATCAAAATTTTAATAACAATATATTGCAACTTGTTGCTCCTTGGGTGCATTGTTTTCAGATCAATGCACCCAAGGAGCAACATCCTCTGCATCTAACTCTCTTGAAAGTGGTTAAATTTACACATTATTTTTGTGTCCACATGTGCTGGATGGATGCCAAAATGGCTGTAGTAAACTCAGGTGAATTTTTTGAAAGGCATTTATTTACTTACTTTTTATCATTTCAACTTTTATTTTAGATTCAGAGGGTACATGTGCAGATTTGTTACATGAGTAAATTGCACAATACTGAGCTTTAGGTACAAATGGTCCCATCACCCAGGTAGTGAGCATAGTATCCTAGTACCCAGTACCCAGTAGGTGGTTTTCCAGGCCACCCCTTGCCCAGTAGTCCCCAATTGCCATCTTTATGTCCATGAGCACGCAGTGTTTAGCTTCCACTTATAAGTGAGAACATGGGGTATTTGGTTTTCAGTTCTTGCATTAATTCGCTTAGGATAAGGGCCTCCAGTTGCATCCACGTTGCTGCAAAGGACATGATTTTGTTCTCTTTTATGGCTGGAAAATACTTCATGGTGTATGTGTACCACATTTTCTTTATCCAATTCACCATGAATGGGCATCTAGATTGATTCTATGTGTTTGCTATTGTGAATAATGCTAGGATGAATATGAGAGTGTATATGCCTTTTTGGTAGAGAGGTTTATTTTCTTTTGAATATGTACTGCATTAGTCTGTTCTTGAATTGCTATAAAGAAATACCTGGGGGCGGAGCAAGATGGCCGAATAGGAACAGCTCCAGTCTCCAACTCTCAGCGTGAGCGACACAGAAGACCAGTGATTTCTACATTTTCAACTGAGGTACTGGGTTCATCTCACTGGGGAGTGCCGGACGATCAGTGCTGGTCAGCTGCTGCAGCCCGACCAGCAAGAGCTGAAGCAGGGCGAGGCATTGCCTCACCTGGGAAGCGCAAGGGGGAAGGGAATCCCTTTTCCTAGCCAGGGGAACTGAGACACACAACACCTGGAAAATCGGGTAACTCCCACCCCAATACTGCGCTTTAAGCAAACAGGCACACCAGGAGATCATATCCCACACCTGGCCGGGAGGGTCCCACACCCACGGAGCCTCCCTCATTGCTAGCACAGCAGTCTGTGATCTACCGGCAAGGCAGCAGCGAGGCTGGGGGTGGGGCGCCCACCATTGCTGAGGCTTAAGTAGGTAAACAAAGCTGCTGGGAAGCTCAAACTGGGTGGAGCTCACAGCAGCTCAAGGAAACCTGCCTGTCTCTGTAGACTCCACCTCTGGGGACAGGGCAATAACAAACACAGCCGAAAGCTCTGCAGACGCAAACGACTCTGTCTGACAGCTTTGAAGAGAGCAGTGGATCTCCCAACACGGAGGTTGAGATCTGAGAAGGGACAGACTCCCTGCTCAAGTGGGTCCCTGACCCCTGAGTAGCCTAACTGGGAGACATCCCCCACTAGGGGCAGTCTGACACCCCACACCTCACAGGGTGGAGTACACCCCTGAGAGGAAGCTTCCAAAGCAAGAATCAGACAGGTATACTCGTTGTTCAGAAATATTCTATCTTCTGCAGCCTCTGCTGCTGATACCCAGGCAAACAGGGTCTGGAGTGGACCTCAAGCAATCTCCAACAGACCTACAGCTGAGGGTCCTGACTGTTAGAAGGAAAACTATCAAACAGGAAGGACACCTACACCAAAACCCCATCAGTACATCACCATCATCAAAGACCAGAGGCAGATAAAACCACAAAGATGGGGAAAAAGCAGGGCAGAAAAGCTGGAAATTCAAAAAATAAGAGCGCATCTCCCCCGGCAAAGGAGCGCAGCTCATCACCAGCAAGGGATCAAAGCTGGACAGAGAATGACTTTGACGAGATGAGAGAAGAAGGCTTCAGTCCATCAAATTTCTCAGAGCTAAAGGAGGAATTACGTACCCAGTGCAAAGAAACTAAAAATCTTGAAAAAAAAGTGGAAGAATTGATGGCTAGAGTAATTAATGCAGAGAAGGTCATAAACGAAATGAAAGAGATGAAAACCATGACACGAGAAATACGTGACAAATGCACAAGCTTCAGTAACCGACTCGATCAACTGGAAGAAAGAGTATCTGCGATTGAGGATCAAATGAATGAAATGAAGCGAGAAGAGAAACCAAAAGAAAAAAGAAGAAAAAGAAATGAACAAAGCCTGCAAGAAGTATGGGATTATGTAAAAAGACCAAATCTATGTCTGATTGGGGTGCCTGAAAGTGAGGGGGAAAATGGAACCAAGTTGGAAAACACTCTTCAGGATATCATCCAGGAGAACTTCCCCAACCTAGTAGGGCAGGCCAACATTCAAATTCAGGAAATACAGAGAACGCCACAAAGATACTCCTCGAGAAGAGCAACTCCAAGACACATAATTGCCAGATTCACCAAAGTTGAAATGAAGGAAAAAATGTTAAGGGCAGCCAGAGAGAAAGGTCGGGTTACCCACAAAGGGAAGCCCATCAGACTAACAGCAGATCTCTCGGCAGAAACTCTCCAAGCCAGAAGAGAGTGGGGGCCAATATTCAACATTCTTAAAGAAAAGAATTTTAAACCCAGAATTTCATATTCAGCCAAACTAAGTTTCATAAGTGAAGGAGAAATAAAATCCTTTACAGATAAGCAAATGCTTAGAGATTTTGTCACCACTAGGCCTGCCTTACAAGAGACCCTGAAGGAAGCACTAAACATGGAAAGGAACAACCGGTACCAGCCATTGCAAAAACATGCCAAAATGTAAAGACCATCGAGGCTAGGAAGAAACTGCATCAACTAACGAGCAAAATAACCAGTTAATATCATAATGGCAGGATCAAGTCCACACATAACAATATTAACCTTAAATGTAAATGGACTAAATGCTCCAATTAAAAGACACAGACTGGCAAACTGGATAAAGAGTCAAGACCCATCAGTCTGCTGTATTCAGGAGACCCATCTCACATGCAGAGACATACATAGACTCAAAATAAAGGGATGGAGGAAGATCTACCAAGCAAATGGAGAACAAAAAAAAGCGGGGGTTGCAATACTAGTCTCTGATAAAACAGACTTTAAACCATCAAAGATCAAAAGAGACAAAGAAGGCCATTACATAATGGTAAAGGGATCCATTCAACAGGAAGAGCTAACTATCCTAAATATATATGCACCCAATACAGGAGCACCCAGATTCATAAAGCAAGTCCTTAGAGACTTACAAAGAGACTTAGACTCCCATACAATAATAATGGGAGACTTCAACACTCCACTGTCAACATTAGACAGATCAACGAGACAGAAAGTTAACAAGGATATCCAGGAATTGAACTCATCTCTGCAGCAAGCAGACCTAATAGACATCTATAGAACTCTCCACCCCAAATCAACAGAATATACATTCTTCTCAGCACCACATCGTACTTACTCCAAAATCGACCACGTAATTGGAAGTAAAGCACTCCTCAGCAAATGTACAAGAACAGAAATTATAACAAACTGTCTCTCAGACCACAGTGCAATCAAACTAGAACTCAGGACTAAGAAACTCAATCAAAACTGCTCAACTACATGGAAACTGAACAACCTGCTCCTGAATGACTACTGGGTACATAACGAAATGAAGGCAGAAATAAAGATGTTCTTTGAAACCAATGAGAACAAAGATACAACATACCAGAATCTCTGGGACACATTTAAAGCAGTGTGTAGAGGGAAATTTATAGCACTAAATGCCCACAAGAGAAAGCAGGAAAGATCTAAAATTGACACTCTAACATCGCAATTAAAAGAACTAGAGAAGCAAGAGCAAACACATTCGAAAGCTAGCAGAAGGCAAGAAATAACTAAGATCAGAGCAGAACTGAAGGAGATAGAGACACAAAAAACTCTCCAAAAAATCAATGAATCCAGGAGTTGGTTTTTTGAAAAGATCGACAAAATTGATAGACCACTAGCAAGACTAATAAAGAAGAAAAGAGAGAAGAATCAAATCGACGCAATTAAAAATGATAAAGGGGATATCACCACCGACCCCACAGAAATACAAACTACCATCAGAGAATACTATAAACACCTCTACGCAAATAAACTGGAAAATCTAGAAGAAATGGATAATTTCCTGGACACTTTCACTCTTCCAAGACTAAACCAGGAAGAAGTTGAATCCCTGAATAGACCAATAGCAGGCTCTGAAATTGAGGCAATAATTAATAGCCTACCGACGAAAAAAAGTCCAGGACCAGATGGATTCACAGCTGAATTCTACCAGAGGTACAAGGAGGAGTTGGTACCATTCCTTCTGAAACTATTCCAATCAATAGAAAAAGAGGGAATCCTCCCTAACTCATTTTATGAGGCCAACATCATCCTGATACCAAAGCCTGGCAGAGACACAACAAAAAAAGAGAATTTTAGACCAATATCCCTGATGAACATCGATGCAAAAATCCTCAATAAAATACTGGCATACCGGATTCAGCAACACATCAAAAAGCTTATCCACCATGATCAAGTCGGCTTCATCCCTGGGATGCAAGGCTGGTTCAACATTCGCAAATCAATAAACATAATCCAGCATATAAACAGAACCAAAGACAAGAACCACATGATTATCTCCATAGATGCAGAAAAGGCTTTTGACAAAATTCAACAGCCCTTCATGCTAAAAACGCTCAATAAATTCGGTATTGATGGAACGTACCTCAAAATAATAAGAGCTATTTATGACAAACCCACAGCCAATATCTTACTGAATGGGCAAAAACTGGAAGCATTCCCTTTGAAAACTGGCACAAGACAGGGATGCCCTCTCTCACCACTCCTATTCAACATAGTGTTGGAAGTTCTGGCTAGGGCAATTAGGCAAGAGAAAGAAATCAAGGGTATTCAGTTAGGAAAAGAAGAAGTCAAACTGTCCCTGTTTGCAGATGACATGATTGTATATTTAGAAAACCCCATTGTCTCAGCTCAAAATCTCCTTAAGCTGATAAGCAACTTCAGCAAAGTCTCAGGATACAAAATTAATGTGCAAAAATCACAAGCATTCTTATACACCAGTAACAGACAAACAGAGAGCCAAATCAGGAATGAACTTCCATTCACAATTGCTTCAAAGAGAATGAAATACCTAGGAATCCAACTTACAAGGGATGTAAAGGACCTCTTCAAGGAGAACGACAAACCACTGCTCAGTGAAATAAAAGAGGACACAAACAAATGGAAGAACATACCATGCTCATGGATAGGAAGAATCAATATCGTGAAAATGGCCATACTGCCCAAGGTAATTTATAGATTCAATGCCATCCCCATCAAGCTACCAATCAGTTTCTTCACAGAATTGGAAAAAACTGCTTTAAAGTTCATATGGAACCAAAAAAGAGCCCGCATCTCCAAGACAATCCTAAGTCAAAAGAACAAAGCTGGAGGCATCACACTACCTGACTTCAAACTATACTACAAGGCTACAGTAACCAAAACAGCATGGTACTGGTACCAAAACAGAGATATAGACCAATGGAACAGAACAGAGCCCTCAGAAATAATACCACACATCTACAGCCATCTGATCTTTGACAAACCTGAGAGAAACAAGAAATGGGGAAAGGATTCCCTATTTAATAAATGGTGCTGGGAAAATTGGCTAGCCATAAGTAGAAAGCTGAAACTGGATCCTTTCCTTACTCCTTATATGAAAATTAATTCAAGATGGATTAGAGACTTAAATGTTAGACCTAATACCATAAAAATCCTAGAGGAAAACCTAGGTAGTACCATTCAGGACATAGGCATGGGCAAAGACTTCATGTCTAAAACACCAAAAGCAACGGCAGCAAAAGCCAAAATTGACAAATGGGATCTCATTAAACTAAAGAGCTTCTGCACAGCAAAAGAAACTACCATCAGAGTGAACAGGCAACCTACAGAATGGGAGAAAATTTTTGCAATCTACTCATCTGACAAAGGGCTAATATCCAGAACCTACAAAGAACTCAAACAAATTTACAAGAAAAAAACAAACAACCCCATCAAAAAGTGGGCAACGGATATGAACAGACATTTCTCAAAAGAAGACATTCATACAGCCAACAGACACATGAAAAAATGCTCATCATCACTGGCCATCAGAGAAATGCAAATCAAAACCACAATGAGATACCATCTCACACCAGTTAGAATGGCAATCATTAAAAAGTCAGGAAACAACAGGTGCTGGAGAGGATGTGGAGAAATAGGAACACTTTTACACTGTTGGTGGGATTGTAAACTAGTTCAACCATTATGGAAAACAGTATGGCGATTCCTCAAGGATCTAGAACTAGATGTACCATATGACCCAGCCATCCCATGACTGGGTATATACCCAAAGGATTGCAAATTATGCTGCTATAAAGACACATGCACATGTATGTTTATTGCAGCACTATTCACAATAGCAAAGACTTGGAATCAACCCAAATGTCCATCAGTGACAGATTGGATTGAGAAAATGTGGCACATATACACCATGGAATACTATGCAGCCATCAAAAAGGATGAGTTTGTGTCCTTTGTAGGGACATGGATGCAGCTGGAAACCATCATTCTTAGCAATCTATCACAAGAACAGAAAACCAAACACCGCATGTTCTCACTCATAGGTGGGAACTGAACAATGAGATCACTTGGACTCAGGAAGGGGAACATCACACACAGGGGCCTGTCATGGGGAGGGGGGAGGGGGGAGAGATTGCATTGGGAGTTATACCTGATGTAAATGACAAGTTGATGGGTGCAGCACACCAACATGGCACAAGTATACATATGTAACAAACCTGCACGTTATGCACATGTACCCTACAACTTAAAGTATAATAATAATAAATAAATTAAAAAAAAAAAAAAAAGAAATACCTGAGACTGGATAATTTATAAAGAAAAGAAGTTGAACTGGCTCACAGTTCCACTGGCTATACAGGAAGCATGATGCTAGCATCTGCTTGGCTTCTGGGGAGGCCTCAGGAAACCTTCAATTATGGTGGAAGGGGAAGGGGAAGCAGATGCATCTTACACGACCAAAGCAGGAGGAAGGCGGCTGGTGCCACACACTTTTAAACGACCAGATCTCATGAGAATTCACTCGCTATGCAGTACCAAGGGGGGATGGTGCTAAACCATTCATGAGAACTCCACCCCCAAGATCCAGTCACCTCCCATCCAGCCCCTCCTCCAACATTGGAGATTACAATTTGACATGAGATTTCGGCAGGGACACAGATCCAAACCATATCACATACCCAATAGTAGGACTGCTGAGTTGAATGGTAGTTCTTTTTTAGGTTCTCAAAGGCATTTTAAATTGACACTAAAAAATTTGATAGTGGCCGTAATAGGCAGCATCAAAACAGATCTCAATAATCCTCTGCTCCTGGTACTCATGCCCATATGAAGTCATTTCTCTCGAAGTGTGGGCTGGACCCACTGACTCACTTCTAATCAATAGAATATGGCATGACTCCAATACTCCAGACACCAACTACATGTCCTACAACTCAATTCAATTCTAACACTACCCAGAGTTAGTGCTATATCCCTCAAGTTAAAGGCTCAGTCCCACAAGACTTCCCTCACTTCAGAGGCCAATCGCTGGTCCTGGGTCACCCGTACTTTTGACAGACAGACTGTAAATCAAGAGTTCCCACAGCCCACTCCTCAGGTTCCATAATTTGCTAAAATAAGCCCACAGAACTCAGGAAGGTGCTTATCAGTACTTATCATCAGTTTTTTATAAAGAATACAACTCAAGAACAGCCAAACATAAGAAAGGTATAAGGCAAGGTTTGTGAGGGAGATGACATCCCTCTCAGGGCATGCTTCTCTCCCAGCATATCAAAGTGTTTACCAACCTGAGAGCTCTGGAACCCTGTTGTTTAGGGGTTTTTATGGAGCTTTCACTACAAAGTTAAATCATTGGCTACTGGTGATCAGCTCAATCTTCAGCCCCTCTCTCGCCCTGGAGAGTGGAGGTGAGACTAGGAGTTTCAATCTTCTAATTCTGGATTAGTCTTTCTGGTGGCCAGCCCCACATCCAGAAGTTATCTAGGAGTCTCTCAGCCAAGAGTTGCCACCATAGCAAAGACACTCTTACCATCCAGGAGGGTCTAAGGATTGTGGAAGCTTTGTGCCAGGAACCAGGGAAAAAGACCAGTATCTCCAGAGGTTCATTTTTCTCTGTCTCTTTTTCAAGATAGGTTCGAAGCAGCTTATACTAAAGAACATAAATACAAGGAAATTAACATAGAAATAGAAAATAAAGGCCATAAGAAGGAGCCCACATTTTTGGAATGTGATGGCAGTGGGCAGAATAATGATTCCCCAAAGATGTCCACATCCTAATTCCCAGGACCTGTGAATGCATTATTTTACGTGGCAGCAGGGGATTAAGTATGCAAATGGAATTAGATTTACTAATCAGCAGACCTTAAAATAAGGAGATTATCCTGGATTATCAGGGTAGGCCCAATATAATCACAAGTCCTTAAATGGAGAATGGGAAGACAGAAGAGCTGGAGCCACAGAGATGGTCTGGTATAAAAGGATTGAACAGCCACTGCTGGCTTTGAAGAGGGAAGGGCACCTGAGCCAAGGAATTCCTGTTTTCTAAGTTTTCAGACCCTTCTCATTTTATCTAGTCCTCAGACAAAACAATTTTAGGAGCAGTGGGCATGTGGGCAGGCTGATAATTTCAAACTACAGTACAGTACAGTATACATGGGTTTTGCATCCTACAAATACCGCATTTTCCATCCACATTGGTTGAAAATCGCCACGTTATGTGTGAACCCTGCAGTACAAGGGTCAACTGTACTTCAATTCTCTGTTCTTTTGGTACTCACTCACCATTTATCAGGGAGGCTGAGAGTTATGTACAGAAAAGATCCAGAAGTATAGCACCAGATGACAGGGCTCAGCATGGCGTCCCTTCCCTGAGAGGCTCAGCTCAGGTCCCAGATTTGCTTGCCCCAGCGCTGCAGTGCAGGCCGCTTAGAAACAAAAGCCCCACTCAGAAAACAAACCACACAGACCTAGACATCTCAGAACAAGGCTCCCTGGAGGTCTCATATCCTATACACACCACCTTATAAAAGTATTCTGAGCTCACCTCCTTCCCCTGTCTTCCTCCACCCTAGCCACGCTGGCCTCTTTACTTTCTTCAAGCTCCCCTGAAAGGTCCTCACTGCTTGTGTTTCTGTTTCCTCTTTCTGGTATATTTTCCCCCATTGCCCCTCACTCTTTTAGGTCTTACCTTAACAGAAAAGTCACCTTAATGGAACAGTCACCTTAACAGAAAAGTCTTCCTCTCCACAGTATAAAATGCTCCTCTCCCGTTATTCTGTCCCCTTAATCTGCTATACTCTTCTTCATAGTCCTTGTCGCTACCTGAATTTTTACATGTTTATTCCTTATTGACGATATCCCCCACTAGAATATACTCTCTTTGAGAGTAGAAGCTCTGACTTTTTGTCCACTGCTTATCCTTGTGTCCAGAACAATGCTGGGCATACAGTAAGCTCTTGGTAAATATTTAACGAATAAGGGAATGAATGCTTTCCAACTACTCAGAGTCATCTCCCCAAGGGAAGTTTCAGTAATAGGCTTTTCTCCATCCTATTGCATTTTCAGTGATGTATATATAATCCAGTGCTGTGTGAGAGTTCTGTGGCACCCGGGAAACTCATTGCTGACCCTCTGCTCAATCAGACTTTTGAGTAGCCACAATTTGACAAGTGTACACTTGTCAGAGTCAGTAACATCTGTTCCATGCACCTAGCACTTATTTCTCCCAATTCCAAACTGGTTCTCTCATAGGTTTCAGTGCTGTTGTTTTCAAATTTATTTTAGCCCCAATCCCTTTGTTCAGAAGATGAGCAGAAGTTCAACATGTAAAACTATATAAAGCAGCTATGCTCCATTTCTGTTTCAAACCCCTCCACAGGCTAAAATTCCCAAGGGAGATCCACAAGCTCCCAACTCTTCTGAGCTTGCATAGCTTGAAGATATCTGTCTCCAGGCATACATTATTCTTGTTGATCCCTCTATTCAGAAGTAAATAATAATAAAGTCTCCTGAGCACAATATACTCTGAGCATTTGTTACCAATTTATTATTATTGGAGTCACAGGAATAGCTGTGAAGGGTAAAAGCTTATGAGCTTCCACTGTCTCTTTCTTTTGGCACAGTTGTCCGCTAGGTCTAGGTTACCCTGGGCCAATCCTTTCTCAGATTCCACAACATCTGCCAAAAGGCCTGAGATGTTTAAATCCAGGCGACATTAATAAGACATAAATGAAATGAAAAGAAAATCCTGTACACTCTTTTTTCTATTACAAAAGCTGTAAGTGGTCATTGTGAAAATTTTCTAAAAGTCATACAATTAGAAATGAATGCAATAGATAGGACCCACATCACCTGGTAGAGGTACAATTACAGTCATATCTCTGTCATTTTCCCTTTAATCACTAGGTCCCCATATGCCCCTGCTAACAGGTAGTCCAGTATCTACCTCCTGATGCTCCCTCTCCTTCCTCCCCTCATTTGGTCAAGCAACCTTGGGCTTACACAGGCCTGCTGTTTCCACATGCCAGGACGGTGTCACCAGTGAATAACTGACCTTTTTTGGGGTAGATTTCCTCCTGTTGCTGCCACCCAGGATTACTGTGAAAGTGGTGGTCTACTGTCCTTGCAGTCTTATGCTTTGAACAAAGTTTCTGGATCCCTGAACCCTTCCTCAGCAATGGGCACATTCATCTTGCACACATGTGGCCAAATAGACCTATTCAGGCAAGGAATAAAAACTCAAAGAGGAGCTACTCCATAGAAGAATTCCTAATCTGGATCCAGGAACTGGCAGTATTTCTGTATAATTAATTTTCTTTTAAACTATATGTACAAGTTGTCCCTCGGTATATACAGGGGATTGGTTCCAGCACCACCAGCATGTAACAATATTCATGCATAATCAGTCCTGCAGAACCTGAGTAAATGAAAAGTCAGCTCCCTTATGCATGGGTTTCACGTCCCTTGAACACTACATTTTGGTCCGTGTTTGGTTGAAGAAAAGCCATGTATAAATGTACCTATGCAGTTCAAACCCATGTCATTCACGGGCAACTGTACTTAATTATATGCTCTTAAAAATGTTATTGTGGGGCCAGGCATGGTGGCTCATGCCTGTAACCCAAGCACTTTGGGAGGCCGAGGCAGGTGGATCACCTGAGGTCAAGAGTTCGAGACTAGCCTGGCCAACCTGGTGAAACTCTGTCTTTACTAAAAATTCAAAAATTAGCTGGGGGTGGTGGCAGGTGCCTATAATCCCAGCTACTTGGGAGGCTGAGGCAGGAGAATCACTGGAACCCGGGAGGCAGAGGCTGCAGTGATCCGAGATCACACCATTGCACTCCAGCCTGGGTGACAGAGAGAGACTCCGTCTCAAAAAAAAAAAAAGGAAAAAAACATTATTGTGCGAAAGTGTCCATAGGTTTTATTTCACTAAGGAGTCCATAGCACAAAAATTGTTGGAGAATGACACTTCTCTTGCTTAAAAGAAAATGAAGTCTGTGTCTCCAAACACCCGTCACATATAATACATTAAAAGTAAAAAGTTACAATCCTACTCTTTATTATCTCTCCAAGTCTTTTTCTCCTCCAGTATTTCCTATTAAATGTTGATGCCTTGATGCCTCACCCTATCCATAGAGCCAATCAAATGCTAACCCCTGTGAATTGCCCCTCCTCAATATTTCTTAAATCTGTTCACTTCTCTGTATTTCCACTGGCGTCACAATAAGCCACCATTCATCCCTTCCCAGGAGAATCACTGTGACCTCCCTGAAATCCACTCTTCCCATAGTACCACACATTCCTGTCCCTGAATCCCTGACATTTGAGCAGAGACCTGTAGGAGGTGAGGGAGCAAGTTAAGCAGATGGTGAGAAATCTGGTAGAGGAATTGTAGTCCAGGCAGAGGGAACAGCAGGTGAAAGGACCCTGAGAAGAGAGTCTACCCAGAGATCGGACAGACACCAGGAAAGCCAGTATGAATGGAGAGAAATGAGTGTGGGAAGGGAGAGTGGAGTAAACAGTAAGAAGATGGGGACATGGGGGAGGATAGATGGATCATTTGGGGCATTATAGGCATTATAAGCCCTTTTTTTTTTTTTTTTTTTTTGAGACAGAGTCTTGCTCTGTCGCCCAGGCTAGAGTGCAGTGGCACGACCTCAACTCACTGCAACATCTGCCTCTTGAGTTCAAGCAATTCTCCTGCCTCAGTCTCCCAAGTAACTGGTATTACAGGAGCCCACCACTGTGCCTGGCTAATTTTGGTATTTTTAGTAGAGACGAGATTTCACCATCTTGACCAGGTTGGTCTCAAACTCCTGACCTTGTGATCCACCCGCCTCATCCTCCCAAAGTGCTGGGATTATAGACATGAGCCACCGCGCCTGGGCTATAAGCCGTTTTTTAAGAACTTTGGCTTTTACTCAGAATGAGATGGGAGCTACTGGAAGGTTTCCAGCAAGTAATATGATTCAACTTTTGGTTTTTGTGTTGAGAAGAGACTACAGGTGGGCAAGCTGTGGTATCAGGGAGGCAAATTAAGAAGACTAGATTGCAAAAATCCAGGAGTCCGTGGTAGTAACAGAAGTAGCGAGAAGTGGTCGGACTCCAGAAATATTTTGAAGATAGAGCCAACAGGATTTCCTGATAGATTAAATGTGGGGTGAGAAAGAATCAAATACGATTCCTGGGTTTTCAGCCTGTGCAACCAGTAAAATTGAGTTGCCATTTACTGAGATATTAACCACTATTAACAAAAATGCCTATCTTTCTACATTTGTTTTTTCAATGCACAGAGCCTCTAGCTGCATCCATATTGCTACAAAGAACATAATTTCATTCTTTTTATGGCTGTGTAGTATTCCATGGTGTACACGAATCACATTTTAAAAAATCCAACCCACTGTTGGTGGGCACCTAGGTTGATTCCATGTCTTTGTTATTGTGAATAGTGCTGTGATGAACATGTGAGTGCATGGGTTTTTTTGTTTTCTTTTGGATATATACCCAGTAATGAAATTGCTGCGTCAAATTGCTGCCACAAAAAAAAAAAAAAAATCTGTTTTAAGTTCTTTGAGAAATCTCCAAACTGCTTTCCAGAGTGGCTGAATACTTGTATTTCCAACCAATAGTCAATAAACATTCCTTTTTCTCCACAGCCTCCCCAGCATGTTATTTTTTTACTTTTTAATCATCATCTTTCTGACTGGTGTGAGATGGTATCTCACTGCAGTTTTGATTTGCACTGCTCTGATGATTAGTGACGTTGAGCACTTTTTCATATGTCTGATGGCTGCTTGTACAGCTTCTTTTGAGACATGTCCATTCATGTCCTTTGCCCATTTTTTAATGGGACTGTTTAGTTTTTGCTTGTTGATTTGTTTAAGTTCCTTGTAGATTCTGGATATTAGACCTTTGTCAAAAGCATAGTTTGCTAATAGTTTCTTCCATTTTGTAGGCTGTTTACTCTGTTGGCAATTTATTTTGCTGTGCAGACACTGTTTAGTTTAATTAGGTCTCACTTGTCTTTTTTGGTTTTGTTGCAATTGCTTTCAGATACTTAGCCATAAATTCTTTGCCAAAACTGATGTCACGGAAGGTATTTTCTAGGTTTTCCTTCAGGATTTTTACAGTTTGAGGTCTTATATTTAAACCTTTAAATCATCTTGTGTTAATTTTTGTATATGTTGAGAGGTAAGAGTCCAGTTTCATTCTTCTGCATATGGCTCGCCAGTTTTCCCAGCACCATTTATTTAATAGGGAGTACTTTTCCCATTGTTTACTTTTGTCAACTTTTACAAAGATCTGTTGGTTGTAGGTGTGTGGATTTATTTCAGGGTCCTCTATTCTGTTCCATTGGTCTATATGTTTGTTTTTGTACCAGTACCATGCTGTTTTGGTTACTGTAGCCTTATGGCATAGTTTGAAGTCTGGTAATGTGATACCTCTGGCTTTTTTCTTTTTGCTTAGGATTGCTTTGGTTATTTAGGCTCTTTTTTAGTTCCAAATGAATTTTAGAATAGATTTTTGTAACTGTATGAAAGATGACATTGGTATTTTGATAGGGGTAGCACTGAATCTGTAAATTGCTTTGGGCAGTATGGCTACTTTAACAATATTGATTCTTCCAATTCATAAGTATGGAATAGTTTTCCATTTATTTGTGTCATCTCTGATTTTTTCCAGCAGTGTTTGGTAGTTCTCCTTGTAAAGATCTTTCACCTCCTTGGTTAGATAAATTTCTATATATTTCATTTTTTGGTGATTATTGTAAAAGGGTTGTGTTCTTGATTTGGTTCTCAGCTAGGACATTACTGGTGTATAGAAATGTTACTAATTTTTGCACATTTATTTTGTATCCTGAAACTTTACTGAAATTGTTTATCAGTTCCAGGGGCCTTTTGGCGGGGTGTTTAGGGCTTTCTATTTATAGAATAATATCATCAGCAAGAAGAGATAGTTTGACTTCTTCTTTTTCTGTTTGGATACCTTTTATCCCTTTCTCTTGCCTGATTGCTCTGGCTAGAACGCCCAGTACTACATTGAATAGGAGTCGTAGGAATGGGCATCCTTTTCTTGTTGCAGTTATCAAAGGGAATGGTTCCAGCTTTTGCCTGTTCAGTATGATGTTGGCTATGGGGTTGTCATAAATGGCTCTTACTACTTTGAGGTATGTTCCTTTGATGCCTAGTCTGTTGATGGTTTTTATCGTGAAGGAATGTTAGATTTTATCAAAATCTTTTCTGCACCTGTGAAAATGCTCATGTGGTCTTCGGTTTTTATTCTGTTTATGTGATGAATCACATTTATTGACTTGTGTATGTTGAACAAACCTTGCATTTCAGGAATAAAGCCTATTTGATCATGGTGAATTAACTTTTTGATGTACAGTTGGATTTGGTTTGCTAGTATTTTGTTGAGGATTTTTGTGTCTATGTCCGCCAGGGATATTGACCTGAAGTTTTCCATTTTGTTGTGTCTCTGCCAGATTTTGGTGTCAAGATGATGCTGACTTCATACAGTGAGTTAGGGAGAAGCCCCCTTCCTCAATTTTTTGGAATAGTTTTAGTATGATTGGTTTCAGTTCTTTCTATAGCTGGTAGAATTTTGTTATGAATCCATTAGGTCTAGCGCTCTTTTTGGCTGGTAAATTTTTTATTTTTATTTTATTTATTATTATTATTATTATTATTAGTGGTGATTTTATTGTATTGTATTGTATTGTATTGTATTGTATTTTTTTAATTATTATACTTTAAGTTCTAGGGTACATGTGCATAACGTGCAGGTTTGTTACATATGTATACTTGTGCCATGTTGGCATGCTACACCCATCAACTCGTCAGCAACCATCACCTCGTCATTTACACCAGGTATAACTCCCAATGCAATCCCTCCCCCCTCCTCCCTCCCGATGATAGGCCCCGGTGTGTAATGTTCCCCTTCCCGAGTCCAAGTGATCTCATTGTTCAGTTCCCACCTATGAGTGAGAACATGTGGTGTTTGGTTTTCTGTTCTTGCGATAGTTTGCTAAGAATGATGGTTTCCAGCTGCATCCATGTCCCTACAAAGGACACAAACTCATCCTTTTTTATGGCTGCATAGTATTCCATGGTGTATATGTGCCACATTTTCTTAATCCAGTCTGTCACTGATGGACATATGGGTTGATTCCAAGTCTTTGCTATTGTGAATAGTGCTGCAATAAACATACGTGTGCATGTGTCTTTATAGCAGCATGATTTATAATCCTTTGGGTATATACCCAGTAATGGGATGGCTGGGTCATAAGGTACTTCTAGTTCTAGATCCTTGAGGAATTACCATACTGTTTTCCATAATGGTTGAACTAGTTTACAATCCCACCAACAGTGTAAAAGTGTTCCTATTTCTCCACATCCTCTCCAGCACCTGTTGTTTCCTGACTTTTTAATGATTGCCATTCTAACTGGTGTGAGATGGTATCTCATTGTGGTTTTGATTTGCATTTCTCTGATGGCGAGGGATGATGAGCATTTTTTCATGTGTCTGTTGGCTGTATGAATGTCTTCTTTTGAGAACTGTCTGTTCATATCCGTTGCCCACTTTTTGATGGGGTTGTTTGTTTTTTTCTTGTAAATTTGTTTGAGTTCTTTGTAGGTTCTGGATATTAGCCCTTTGTCAGATGAGTAGATTGCAAAAATTTTCTCCCATTCTGTAGGTTGCCTGTTCACTCTGATGGTAGTTTCTTTTGCTGTGCAGAAGCTCTTCAGTTTAATTAGACCCCATTTGTCAATTTTGGCTTTTGTTGCCATTGCTTTTGGTGTTTTAGACATGAAGTCCTTGCCCATGCCTATGTCCTGAATGGTATTACATAGGTTTTCTTCTAGGGTTTTTATGGTATTAGGTCTAACATTTAAGTCTCTAATCCATGTTGAATTAAGTTTCGTATAAGGAGTAAGGAAAGGATCCAGTTTCAGCTTTCTACTTATGGCTAGCCAATTTTCCCAGCACCATTTATTAAATAGGGAATCCTTTCCCCATTTCTTGTTTCTCTCAGGTTTGTCAAAGATCAGATGGCTGTAGATGTGTGGTATTATTTCTGAGGGCTCTGTTCTGTTCCATTGGTCTATATCTCTGTTTTGGTACCAGTACCATGCTGTTTTGGTTACTGTAACCTTGTAGTATATTTTGAAGTCAGGTAGTGTGATGCCTCCAGCTTTGTTCTTTTGACTTAGGATTGTCTTGGCAATGTGGGCTCTTTTTTGGTTCCATATGAACTTTAAAGCAGTTTTTTCCAATTCTGTGAAGAAAGTCATTGGTAGCTTGATGGGGATGGCATTGAATCTATAAATTACCTTGGGCAGTATGGCCATTTTCACGATATTGATTCTTCCTATCCATGAGCATGGTATGTTCTTCCATTTGTTTGTGTCCTCTTTTATTTCACTGAGCAGTGGTTTGTCATTCTCCTTGAAGAGGTCCTTTACATCCCTTGTAAGTTGGATTCCTAGGTATTTCATTCTCTTTGAAGCAATTGTGAATGGAAGTTCATTCCTGATTTGGCTCTCTGTTTGTTTGTTACTGGTGTATAAGAATGCTTGTGATTTTTGCACATTAATTTTGTATCCTGAGACTTTGCTGAAGTTGCTTATCAGCTTAAGGAGATTTTGAGCTGAGACAATGGGGTTTTCTAAATATACAATCATGTCATCTGCAAAGAGGGACAATTTGACTTCTTCTTTTCCTAACTGAATACCCTTGATTTCTTTCTCTTGCCTGATTTCCCTAGCCAGAACTTCCAACGCTATGTTGAATAGGAGTGGTGAGAGAGGGCATCCCTGTCTTGTGCCAGTTTTCAAAGGGAATGCTTCCAGTTTTTGCCCATTCAGTAAGATATTGGCTGTGGGTTTGTCATAAATAGCTCTTATTATTTTGAGATACGTTCCATCAATACCGAATTTATTGAGCGTTTTTAGCATAAAGGGCTGTTGAATTTTGTCAAAGGCCTTTTCTGCATCTATTGAGATAATCATGTGGTTTTTGTCTTTGGTTCTGTTTATATGCTGATTACATTTATTGATTTGCATATGTTGAACCAGCCTTGCATCCCAGGGATGAAGCCCACTTGATCATGGTGGATAAGCTTTTTGATGTGCTGCTGGATCCGGTTTGCCAGTATTTTATTGAGGATTTTTGCATCGATGTTCATCAGGGATATTGGTCTAAAATTCTCTTTTTTTGTTGTGTCTCTGCCAGGCTTTGGTATCAGGATGATGTTGGCCTCATAAAATGAGTTAGGGAGGATTCCCTCTTTTTCTATTGATTGGAATAGTTTCAGAAGGAATGGTACCAGCTCCTCCTTGTACCTCTGGTAGAATTCAGCTGTGAATCCATCTGGTCCTGGACTTTTTTTGGTTGGTAGGGTATTAATTATTGCCTCAATTTCAGAGCCTGCTATTGGTCTATTCAGGAATTCAGCTTCTTCCTGGTTTAGTCTTGGGAGATTGTAAGTGTCCAGGAAATTATCCATTTCTTCTAGATTTTCTAGTTTATTTGCGTAGAGGTGTTTATAGTATTCTCCGATGGTAGTTTGTATTTCTGTGAGGTCGGTGGTGATATCCCCTTTATCATTTTTTATTGTGTCTATTTGATTCTTCTCTCTTTCCTTCTTTATTAGAGTTGCTAGCGGTCTATCAATTTTGTTGATCTTTTCAAAAAACCAACTCCTGGATTCATTGATTTTTTGGAGGGTTTTTTGTGTCTCTATCTCCTTCAGTTCTGCTCTTAGTTATTTCTTGCCTTCTTCTAGCTTTTGAATATGTTTGCTCTTGCTTCTCTAGTTCTGTTAATTGTGATGTTAGAGTGTCAATTTTAGATCTTTCCAGCTTTCTCTTGTGGGCATTTAGTGCTATAAATTTCCCTCTACACACTGCTTTAAATATGTCCCAGAGATTCTAGTATGTTGTATCTTTGTTCTCATTGGTTCCAAAGAACATCTTTATTTCTGCCTTCATTTCATTATGTACCCAGTAGTCATTCAGGAGCAGGTTATTCAGTTTCCATGTAGTTGAGTGGTTTTGATTGAGTTTCTTAGTCCCAAGTTCTAGTTTGATTGCACTGTGGTCTGAGAGACAGTTTGTTATAATTTCTGTTCTTGTACATTTGCTGAGGAGTGCTTTACTTCCAATTATGTGGTCAATTTTGGAATAAGTGTGATGTGGTGCTGAGTAGAATGTATATTCTGTTGATTTGGGGTGGAGAGTTCTGTAGATGTCTATTAGGTCCGATTGGTGCAGAGTTGAGTTCAATTCCTGGATATCGTTGTTAACTTTCTGTCTCGTTGATCTGTCTAATGTTGACAGTGGAGTGTTAAAGTCTCCCATTATTATTGTATGGGAGTCTAAGTCTCTTTGTAAGTCTCTAAGGACTTGCTTTATGAATCTGGGTGCTTCTGTATTGGTGCATATATACTTAGGATAGTTAGCTCTTCCTGTTGAATTGATCCCTTTACCATTATGTAATGGCCTTCTTTGTCTCTTTTGATCTTTGATGGTTTAAAGTCTGTTTTCAGAGACTGGTATTGCAACCCCTGCTTTTTTTTGTTCTCCATTTGCTTGGTAGATCTTCCTCCATCCCTTTATTTTGAGTCTATGTATGTCTCTGCATGTGAGATGGGTCTCCTGAATACAGCAAACTGATGGGTCTTTACTCTTTATCCAGTTTGCCAGTCTGTGTCTTTTAATTGGAGCATTTAGTCCATTTACATTTAAGGTTAATATTGTTATGTGTGGACTTGATCCTGCCATTATGATATTAACTGGTTATTTTGCTCGTTAGTTGATGCAGTTTCTTCCTAGCCTCGATGGTCTTTACATTTTGGCATGTTTTTGCAATGGCTGGTACCAGTTGTTCCTTTCCATGTTTAGTGCTTCCTCCAGGGTCTCTTGGAAGGCAGGCCTGGTGGTGACAAAATCTGTAAGCATTTGCTTATCTGTAAAGGATTTTATTTCTCCTTCACTTATGAAACTTAGTTTGGCTGGATATGAAATTCTGGGTTGAAAATTCTTTTCTTTAAGAATGTTGAATATTGGCCCCCACTCTCTTCTGGCTTGGAGAGTTTCTGCCGAGAGATCTGCTGTTAGTCTGATGGGCTTCCCTTTGTGGGTAACCCGACCTTTCTCTCTGGCTGCCCTTAACATTTTTTCCTTCATTTCAACTTTGGTGAATCTGGCAATTATGTGTCTTGGAGTTGCTCTTCTTGAGGAGTATCTTTGTGGCGTTCTCTGTATTTCCTGGATTTGAATGTTGGCCTGCCCTACTAGGTTGGGGAAGTTCTCCTGGATGATATCCTGAAGAGTGTTTTCCAACTTGGTTCCATTTTCCCCCTCACTTTCAGGCACCCCAATCAGACATAGATTTGGTCTTTTTACATAATCCCATACTTCTTGCAGGCTTTGTTCATTTCTTTTTCTTCTTTAGGTTTCTCTTCTCGTTTCATTTCATTCATTTGATCCTCAATTGCTGATACTCTTTCTTCTGGTTGATCGAGTTGGTTACTGAAGCTTGTGCATTTGTCACGTATTTCTCGTGTCATGGTTTTCATCTCTGTCCATTCGTTTATGGCCTTCTCTGCATTAATTATTCTAGTTATCAATTCTTCCACTCTTTTTTCAAGATTTTTAGTTTCTTTGCACTGGGTACGTAATTCCTCCTTTAGCTCTGAGAAGTTTGATGGACTGGAGCCTTCTTCTCTCATCTCATCAAAGTCATTCTCCGTCCAGCTTTGATCCGTTGCTGGCCATGAGCTGCATTCCTTTGCAGGGGGAGATGCACTCTTATTTTTTGAATTTCCAGCTTTTCTGCCCTGCTTTTTCCCCATCCTTGTGGTTTTATCTGCCTCTGGTCTTCGATGATGGTGTCGTACTGATGGGGTTTTGGTGTGGGTGTCCTTCCTGTTTGTTAGTTTTCCTTCTAACAGTCAGGACCCTCAGCTATAGGTCTGTTGGAGATTGCTTGAGGTCCACTCCAGACCCTGTTTGCCTGGGTATCAGCAGCAGAGGCTGCAGGAGATAGAATATTGCTGAACAGCGAGTGTTCCTGTCTGATTTTTGCTTTGGAAGCTTCCTCTCAAGGGTGTACTCCACCGTGTGAGGTGTGGGGTGTCAGTCTGCCCCTAGTGGGGGATGTCTCCCAGTTAGGCTACTCAGGGGTCAAGGACCCACTTGAGCAGGCAGTGTGTCCGTTCTCAGATCTCAACCTCCGTGTTGGGAGATCCACTGCTCTCTTCAAAGCTGTCAGACAGAGTCGTTTGTGTCTGCAGAGGTTTCAGCTGCTTTGTTGTTGTTGTTGTTGTTGTTGTTTAGCTGTGCCCTGTCCCCAGAGGTGGAGTCTACAGAGACAGGCAGGATTCCTTGAGCTGCTGTGAGCTCCACCCAGTTAGAGCTTCCCAGCCGCTTTGTTTATCTACTTAAGCCTCAGCCATGGCGGGCGCCCCTCCCCCAGCCTGGCTGCTGCCTTGCTGCGAGATCACAGACTGCTGTGCTAGCAATGAGGGAGGCTCTGTGGGTGTGGGACCCTCCCGGCCAGGTGTGGGATATAATCTCCTGGTGTGCCCATTTGCCAAGATCCTTGGTAGAGTACAATATTGGGGTGGGAGTTACCCGATTTTCCAGGTGTTGTGTGTCTCAGTTCCCCTGGCTAGGAAAAGGGATTCCCTTCCCCCTTGCACTTCCCAGGTGAGGCGATGCCTGGCCCTGCTTCAGCTCTCACTGGTTGGTCTGCAGCAGCTGACCAGCACCAACTGTCCCACACTCCCTAGTGAGATGAACCCAGTACCTCAGTTGAAAATGCAGAAATCACCTGCCTTCTGTGTTGCTCGTGCTGGGAGTTGGAGACTGGAGCTGTTCCTATTCAGCCATCTTGCTCTGCCCCCCTATTTTTTATTATTTTTATTTTTTGAGATGGAGTATCACTTCATCACCCAGGCTGGAGTGCAATGGCGCGATCTCAGCTCACTGTAACCTCCGCCTCCTGGGTTCAAGAGATTCTCCTGCCTCAGCCTCCCCAGTATCTGGGACTTCAGGTGCACACCACCATGCCTGGCCAATTTCTTTGAATTTTCAGTAGAGACGGATGTTTCACCACGTTGGCCAGGCTGGTCTCGAACTCCTGACTTCAGGTCATCTGACCAGCTTGGCCTCCCCAAATGCTGGGATTACAGATGTGAGCCACTGCCCCCAGCCAGTAAGTTTTTTTTATTACTGATTCAATTTCTAAACTGGTATTGGTCTGTTCAGATTTTCACTTTCCTCCTGGTTCAGTCTTGGATGGTTGTGTGTTTTAGGAATTTATCCATTATTTCTTTATTTTCTAATTTGTATGTGTGGAGGTATTCATAATAGTCTCTGAGGATCTTTTGTATTTGTGTGAGATCGGTTGTAATGTCATCTTTGTCATTCTTGATTACACTTATTTGGATCTTCTCTCTTTTTTCTTCATGAATCTAGATAGTGGTCTATCACTTTTGTTCATTCTTTCAAAGAACAAAGTCTTAG
Organism: Macaca fascicularis; assembly: GCF_037993035.2. NCBI lineage: Eukaryota > Metazoa > Chordata > Mammalia > Primates > Cercopithecidae > Macaca > Macaca fascicularis. The sequence continues at coordinate 63,673,663 of NC_088376.1, read as the reverse complement.
TTTCACTGATCTTTAGTGTTGACTTTTGGTTCTCAATTTCATTTTGTACTTCTGTGATTTTAGTTATTTCTTTTCTTCTATTGGCTTTGGGGATAGATCCTTCTTTTTTTTTCTAGTTCCTCTCAGTGCAATGTTAGATTGTTAATTTGAGATATTTCTAATCTCTTGATGAAAGTGTTTAGTGCTACAAACTTTCTTCTTAACACTGCTTTAGTTGCATCCCAAAGGTTTTTCTAAGTTGTGCCTCTATTTTCATTAATTTCAAAATTTTTTAATTTTTGCCTTAATTTTATTGTTCACCCAAGAGTTATGCAGAAGCAAGTTGGCTAATTTTCATGTTTTGTGTAGTTTTGAGAGATATTCTTGGTATTTATGCCTATGTTTTTTGCACTATGGTCTAACAATGTGCTTGGTATGATTTCTATTAGGTTGGTGCAAAAGTAATTATGGTATTTTACCATTAAAAGTAATGGCAAAAACTGCAATTACTTTTGCAACAACCACCTAATACTTTTTGGAATTTAATGAGACTTGCTTTATGGCGAGCATGTGATCAATCTTAAAATATATCCCATGTGCTGATGAGAAGAATATGTATTCTGTGGTTGTTGGGTGAAGTATTCTATAGATGTCTATTAAGTCCAATTCATCAAGTGTCAAGTTTAAGTCAATAATTTATTTGTTAGTTTTCTGCCTCAATTTCTGTCTAACACTATCAATGGGGTGTTGAAGTCCCCTGCTATTATTGTGTGGCTAAGTTTTTTTGTATGTCAAGAAGAACTGGTTTTATGAATCTAGGTGGACTCCAGTGTTCGGTGCATATTTATTTAGGATAGGTAAGTCTTCTCGTTGAATTGAATCCTTTATAATTACATCATGCACTTCTATGTCCTTCCTGATTGTTGTTGGTTTAAAGTTTGTTTTATCTTATATAAAAATATTGACTTGTGCTTTTTCATTTTCCGTTTGCATGGTAGATCTTTCTCCATCTCTTTACTTTGAGCCTGTGTGTGCCATGACATGTAAGATGCATCTCTTGAAGACAGCATATATTTGGGTCTTGTCTTTTTATCCAGCTTGCCACTCTATGCTGTTTCACTGGAGCATTTAGACAATTTACATTCAGGGTTAGTATTGATAGATGAGATTTTGATCCCATCATCATGTTGTTGGCTGTTTGTTTTGTACTCTCGATTGTGTCATTGCTTTAGATTGTCCATGGGCTATGTGCTTGAGTGAGTTTTGGGTGTAGCAGGTGTTGATCATTTGTTTCCATGTTTAGCATTCCCTTAAGGACTTCTTGTAAGTCTGGTCTGGTGGTAACAAATTTCTTTAGTGCTTGCTTGTCTGAGGAGGTTTTTGTTTCTCCTTTGCTTATGAAGCTTATTTTGGTAGGATATGAGATTCTTAGTTGGAATTTCTTTCCTTTAAGAATGCTGAAAAAGGCCCCCAATCTGTTCTGCCTTGTAAGGTTTCTGCTGAGAGGTCTGCTGCTAGCATGATGGGGTTCCCTTTGTAAGTGACCTGACTTTTCTCTCTAGGTGCCTTTAAGAATTTTTTATTTTGCATTGACATTGGTGAATCTGATGACTATGTATTTTGGGGGTAGTCATCTTGTATAGTATCTTACAGGGTTCTATGTATTTCTTGAATTTGTATGTCTTCTTCTCTAGCAAGACTGGGGAAATTTTTATGGACTGAATTCTCAAACATATTTTCCAAGTTGCTTACTCTCTTTCCTACTCTTTCAGGAATGCCAGTGAGTCACAGACTTGGTCTCTTTACATAGTACTATTATATATTTCTCAGCGGTTTTGTTCACTTTTAAAAATTCTTTTTTCTTTCTTTTTTCTGACTGAGTTGATTGGAAGAACCTCCCTTCAAGCACTGAGCTTGATCTATTCTGCTGTTAATGCTTTCACTGTATTATGTAATTCTTGAAGTGCATTCTTCAGTTCAAGAAGTTCAGTTTGGTTCTTTCCTAAAATGGCTATTTCATCATTCAGTTCCTGGATCATTTAACTGGATTCCTTGGATTGGATTTCAGCTTTCTCCTGGATCTCAATGAACTTCTTTGCATTCAGATTCTGAATTCTGTCTGTCATTTTAGTCATCTCAATCCGGTTAAGAACCATTTCTGGGAAACGTGTGAGGGGGGGTGCGGGGGGGGGGGGGGGTTTTTTTTTTTTTTTGGAGTTAAGGGGACAAACTGGCATTTTGAGTTGCCAGAGCTCTTGTGCTGATTCTTTCTCATGTGTGAGGGCTAATATTCATTTAAATGTGATGTAAGTTGAAAATAGTCAGTTGACTTCATTTCTGGGTGTTTTCAGAAGGCCACAATATACAGAATCTTTATTTGTGGCTGCATTTTTGCCTTAGGTTTCACAGGTGCTGTATACTGGCAGGGTATTTTGGTGTTGCATTTTGGGCTGCAATCCAGTAGGTGCTGCTTAAGAGTGTTGGCCTGTAGATAGGCTCTCAGCCACAGGGTTCTTTTATATTTTGGCCCAGTTGGCAGTAGTGCTCTGTGGTGAGGGGTGAAAAGATAACCCCCTCACCTGGTCTGCTGCTGGGCCTTGGAGGAGCACCTCTGATCACTGACTCCATGTTTGCATTTCCTTTGTTAGGTGTTCCGATCTGCAGGGCTCCCTCATGCAAGAGCCACAGCTAGCAAACAGGCCATACCCTTCCCAGGCCAGCCCTGTGGAGGGACATACCCTGCTCCCCAATCAGCCCATTAACTCAGGAGTATTGCCCCTCTCAGTTTTCTGAGAGTAAGGGCTCTCCCACTGCTTGGGTGCTGCCCAAGCTGGCAAGTCTCAACCAGCTAGGAACAGCAGAGGTGGGTGGAGTCACCCATTCTGCCATCTTCATGCCTCCTAGGGGCAGGCAGAGCTGTGCTTGCCAGCAGAATTCAGGTAGGGGTGGGTTCGCTGTGTTCAATCCCTAACTGGTGTGTCTCGCCTGGCTCGGAGGAGCCAGGGTAGGTGGAATCACCCAATCCACCATCCAGGTGCTTCCCGGGAGATCATGGGGCTGTGCCTGCCAGCAGAGTTCAGGCAGAAGCAGGCCTACTGTGCTGTAAGTCCCAGCAGGCATGGCCCTCCCGGCCAAGCAGTGTGGATGGGTGGAGTCCTCTGATCCACTGTCAGGGTGCTTCCTGGGGGAACACAGAGCAGTGTATCTCAGCATAGTTCAGGCAGAAGTGGGGCCGCTGTGCTAGAAGCTGTTGCGAGCCTTATCTGGTGAAGGGGAGTGGAGCAATCCTACTGCTCCTGGGCACCACAACCGCGGCCTCTTTTGGGGATATAGCAGCCGGGGCTGGGCTGCTCCAGGGTCCAAGGCCTGTGGAGGCCCCTGTGGACTTGAGTGTTTGCCTCCACAAAAACTCCGGGTGGCTCTCTGTATCAGTGCAGAAGCCCGGGTTGAGGGTTGGAGGAATTCTCCCATTCCCAGGATTGAATAGGTTCCTGTGGGAAGTGTGGATCCCCAGGAGGCTCTCACTCACTCTCCCTTTTCTGGTGGTGGGGGCTTCTCCTGGCTGCACTGAACCCAGATGGGCTGCAACCTAACTGTTCTTTTCTGTTCTAAGTGTCCCCTTGCTCCCTTGATGGATCCCAACATGGTTTCTTAGACAACTGGCTTGCAGGGTCAATGTTTACTTGCCACTTTTTTCCCTCTCTGTGACAGTGGCACACACTAGCTGCTTCTAGTCCACCATCCTGACCCGCTTCTGATGTGAAACTTTAGCATGAATGACTCCATTTTGGTTTGGTCTGCTGGAGCCTAGTATAGGAGCTCAGTCCAAATCAATGGCCGCCCATAAATTTTATTTAACAGGCTGTACAGCAAGTGGTGAGTGGTGGGCAAGCGAGTGAAGTTTCATCTGTATTCACAGCCACTCCCTGTCACTCATATTACCACCTGAGTTCCACCGCCTGTCAGATCAGCGAGGGCATTTGATTCTCATAGGAGCATGAAACCTACTGTGAACTGCGCATGCGAGGGATCTAGGTTGCACGCTCTTTGTGAGAACCTAATGCTTGATGATCTGCCACTGTCTCCTGTCACCCTCAGACGGAACCATCTAGTTGCAGGAAAACAAATTCACAGCTCCCCCTGATTCTACATTATGGTGAGTTGTATAATTATTTCATTATATATTACAATGTAATAATATAAAGTGCACAATAAATGTAATGCATTTGAATTACCCCAAAACCATCTGCCCCACCCCGGTCTGTAGAAAAACTGTATTCCACAAAACTGGTGCCAAAAAGTTTGGGGACTGCTGGTGTAGGACACGTTAGCCATCTTTAAACTTCATCTTCAAAATATTCATGGGGATTTTAATTAATTTATTTTCTCAAAGGAACTTTAAAATGAACTTTTCAAGGGTTGAATCAAGCTTCTTCTTGTGGTTTGGATTGGGATTGAATTTATTGGGGAGAATGGTTGTATTAAAAATATTGATTCTCCCATCCAAGTACTACCCAGGCCCAACCCTGCTTAGTCCTATGATCAGAAGAGATCAGGTGTGTTCAGAGTGATATGACCATTTGTCTGTTCTTTGTATTTAAACAGTGTCTTCTCTAGATATCGTATATTTGAGTCTTGATTTTTTTTTCATTTTTTTTTTTTTAGATGGCATTTCTCTCTTGTTGCCCAGGCTGGGGTGCAATGGTGTGATCTCGATTCACTGCAACCTTCGCCTCCCAAGTTCCAGCGACTCTCCTGCCTCAGCCTCCCAAGTAGCTGGGATTACAGGTATGCGCCACCATGCCTGGTTACTTTTGTATTTTCAGTAGAGATGCGGTTTCACCATGTTGGTCATGCTGGTCTCAAATTCCTTACCTCAGGTGATCCACCTGCCTTGGCCTCCCAAAGTGCTGGGATTACAGGTGTGAGCCATTGCACCCTGTCAAGTCTTGATTTTTTTATCCCATCTGAATGGGATAAAAAACTTTATTTATCTTTTAAATAAAGTGTTTAGTCCATATTCATTTAAAATAAAATGAAATATTGAATCTCCTTTTTCTCAAACTATTCTTCTTTTAAATTCAATATATTTGCATCCTAGATTTTTTCTTTTTTTTTTTTTCTTTTTTTTTTTTTTTTGAGACAGGCTGCTCTGTCATGCAGACTAGAGAGCCGTGGTGTGATCTCGGCTCACTGTGGTCTCTGCCTCCAGGTTCAAGCGATTCTCCTGCCTCAGCCTCTCGAGTAGCTGGGATTACAGGCGTGTGCCACCATGCCCAGCTAATTTTTGTATTTGTAGTAGAGACGGGTTTCACCGTGTTGGCCAAGCTGGTGTCGAACTCCTGGCCTCTGCCCATCTTGGTCTCCCAAAGTGCTGGGATATAGGCATGAGCCACCATGTCTAGCCTACATCCTATATATTTTTCGGTAACTTTATTCCTAGGTGTTTTATAGGTTGTTATGGTGAATAGTTTTTTCCCATTATTTTTTCTTATCAATTATATAGCTAAAGAAAAGCTACTGCATAAATGAGATTGGTTTGTATGTGAGTGCTGTTGTCATGCTGAACTTCAAGCATTATGCCAGCCTTGAGTAGTAGATGTGTTTATCACTGCTAGCCTACCTATAACCTCTACTCAATCTATATGTACACACTGTATAACCTGATTTTTAAAAAATGTATATTACTCTAACACTTGGACATCTGATCTTTGCATTGGTCTAATATGCTTATAAATTAAGTATCTTCAGACTCCTAACCATGTTCTACTCTATCTCGTCTGCAAATGATGATAATCTTGCATCTTCCTTTCTGACAGTATGCCTTTTATTTATTTTTCTTATCTTATAGCATTGACTAGAACATTCGAGAGATTTTTTTTTTCTTTTGACGGAGTCTCACTCTGTCGCTAGGCTGGAGTGCAGTGGCACAATCTCGGCTTACTACAACCTCCACCTCCTGGGTTCAAGTGATTCTCCTGCCTCAGCCTCCTGAGTAGCTGGGACTACAGGTATGAGCCACCACACCCAGCTAATTTTTTTTTTTTTTTTTTTTTGTATTTTTAATAGAGACGGGGTTTCACCATGTTGGCCAGGATGGTCTTGATCTCCTGACCTCATGATCTGCCCACCTCAGCCTCCCAAAGTACTGGGATTACAAGTGTGAGCCACCATGCCCAGCCTCAGGAGAATTTTAAAAACTGCAAAGCTAATAGCTATCCCTGTCTTATTTGTAAATTTAACAGAAATAGCTTTAATCTTATATTTCAATCTTAAGTACAATGTATGTTGTTCATTTCTGGTACAAAAATTTGATGTTATTAAGGTAGTTGTCTTCTCCTAGTTTATTAAGAGAGTCTGGAATTAATATTTAATTTTATAAGATTTATTTTTTCATCCAGAGTGATGATTATTTAATTTTTTCCTTTAATTTGTTGATGTATAACAATTAACATAATACAAAACCTTTCTTACTTTCCCTTGAGCATTCTCACTTTTGCTCTTGGGTTCCTGGCTATTCCAGCCCCTGCCCTTCTAGTGAGGCATACTCTCATACTCTAGTGAGGCATTGTTACCTCCCCACTGTTGTTATCCATTCCATTTCTATTCATTGTTTTCCAGTACATAGTGTTACTGGATGAAAAGTTCATTTTTACTTAACTTTGTATGAAATTCTTCCCCCAGATATTAACATAGCTTCTCCCCTCACCTCCTTCAAATCTTCACTCAAATTTAACCTCAGTGAGGACTTTCCTGACAAACTCTTTAAGTTGCAGTCTTCTCATCACCTCCATCCCATTGCTTTACTTTCTTCTAAAAACACTTATCATATCCTAACACACTGTTAACTTATTTTATTTCATGTACTCCTCCACCAGACTATAAGGTTCAAGAGGTCAAGTTTTTTCTCCCTTAATTTTGTCCTTCCCGTGAGAACAAAAGCCTGGCTCTAAGCTTCAGCACCCCTAAATTCTTAAAGATGTCTCTGATTAATCATCTAGACCTAAAACTTTCCAAAAGGTATGTCAGCAGCGAGAGTGTAAAGGGAATCAATTTTCAGACCCTCGCCTTCCAGACGAACTCCTTCTCAAAACCAGTATGCCACAGAGTATGCCTGTGTTCACATCAGCCATTATTCTACCTTCTAAAATAAAGGCACTTGTCTCACCCATTCCAAGTCTTTGAATGGAGCATTTCTAAGTACAAAATCCTCCAAGGAAATAAAGAGGTAGACTCCTTTAATGACTAATCAAGACATAATAAACCCTTAGAGCATCTTGTCTTTCCCTGTTGTATATTCATTTCGAGTCAGAATAAAGCTGTATTATAAGCAGAGCTTTTTTTTTTTTTTGAGACAGAGTCTCTGTCTGTTGTCGCCCAAGCTGGAGTGCAATGGTACGATCATGGTTCACTGCAACCTCTGCCTCCCAGGTTCAAGCAATTCTCCCACCTCAGCCTCCCACATAGCTGAGATTACAGGCACCCGCCGTCATGCCCAGCTAATTTTTGTATTTTTGTAGAGACGGGATTTCTTCATGTTGTCCAGGCTGGTCTTGAACTCCTGACCTCGGGTGATCCACCCACCTCAGCCTCCCAAAGTACTGAGATTATAGACCTGAGCCACCGCACCTGGCCAAGCAGAACATTTTGACCTAGGGGTTCTGTTATGTAGTAGTTGAGTAGTGAGAGTAATGAAAATTCTCATTTACAAACTTTGCCTCTTCTGTCTTCTGTCTGCTGACCCCCCCAACAAACGGCATTACTCTGGAAGAGTGCCACAAGAACAAAGCAGAGTCAATGAGATATATTAAATGCCTTTTTAAAAAAAGTCCCTTCTCACACACTTAAGCAATTACTTTCAGCCATTCTTAATATTCGTTTCTAGGATTTATAATTATTTGCAAATAAAAGCACTTCAAAAATGCCAAAGCTGAATAGGTTAGTATATTACTTACCCATTGCTACACAACAAATTACTAGAAACTTAGCAGCTTAAAATAACAAACATTTATTATTTAAGTTTCTATGGGTCAGGAGCCACAGTTTAGCTGAATCTTCTGCTTAGGGTCTCACAAGACTGCAATCAAAGTGTTAGTTGGGCTGCATTCTTATCTGGAAGTTTGACTGGAGAAGGATTCACTTCCAATCTCACTCAGGTTATTGACAGAATTTATTTCCTGGCAGTCGTAAAGCCGAGGGCCTTGGCTGCTTGCTATCTGTCTGCTAGGTGGGACCAGGATCAGCTCCTAGAGGCCACCAGCAGCTCTTAGAGGACATCAGTAGTTCCTTGCCTCATGCATGAGCTTCCTCAATGTGGCCAGTTACTTCTACAAGCCAGCAGGGAGAGACTCTAGCAAGATAGTGAGTTTCCTGGCAAGATAAGAGTCTTCTATAACATCAAGTAATCCCAGAATCACTTCCCATCACCTTTGCTGTATTCTACTGATTAGAACCCAAGAGAAGGAATTGCACAAGGCATGGACCTCATGTGGCAAGGATCCTGTGGAGTCACCTCAGACATTGTCTACCGCAATTAGTAACTGACTCTTAATGTAACTGAGATACTTTCTTGAGCTACCAAGTTTTTCAAGATTTAGTGAATAAAAATTGTTTACAAACCTTTGCAAAGCTTTTAAAGAATTGGTGAATATGGTTCAATATGGAGTTATAATTTAGTTTTATCAAATCATACAATAAAATATTTACTGCAGTTATAATCCGGATCTTATTTCATCTTATTAAATGTTTAGTATTTTCTATCTCTTTTTAAATATATATATATATATATATGAGGCCGAGTGCGGTGGCTCATGCCTATAATCTCAACACTTTGGGAGGCCGAGGCAGGTGGATCACCTGAGGTCGGGAGTTTGAAACCAGCTTGATCAACATGGAGAAACCCCATCTCTACTAAAAATACAAAATTAGCTGGGCATGGTGGTGCATGCCTGTAATCCCAGCTACTAGGGAGGCTGAGGCAAGAGAATTGCTTGAACCAGGGAGGCAGAGGTTGCAGTGAGCTGAGCTCACACCATTGCACTCCAGCCTGGGCAAAAACAGTGAAACTCCATCTCAAAAAAATATATATAAAAATATATATATATACACACACACACGTTAGCTGGAGAACTGATTATTTTTATAGTGCTATTTATATTTCTTTCTCTTTAAATATATGGATTTTTGAAAACCTTGATCATAATGTCTAAAATAATTAAGGGAGTAATTCTAATTTTATATATGATCCATATTTAGTTAATCCCAAAGGCTGAACATAGCATCTGTGCATACTTTCTATCATACTTTCTTTCTCATAAATAAGTAATATTTTAAGCTACAAATTGTACTGCATCATTGTAAATTAAGTAATGAAAAATAGTATTTTGATTTATTACCTTTTTTATACCTTTTTTATTACCTTTTTTATAAAGGTTATGGGATACATGTGCAGAATGTACAGGTTTGTTACATAGGTATACACCTGCCATGGTGGTTTGCTGCACCCTTCAACCTGCCATCTACATTAGGTATTTCTTCTAATGCTATCCCTCCCCTAGCCACCCATCTCCTGACAGGCCCTGGTGTGTGATGTTCCCCTTCCATGTGCTCTCGTTGTTCACCTCCCACTTATGAGTGAGAACATGCGGTGTTTGGTTTTCTGTTCCTGTGTTAGTTTGCTGAGAATGACGGTTTCCAGCTTCATCCATGTCCCTGCAAAGGACAAGAACTCATCCTTTTTTATGGCTGCATAGTATCCCATGCTACATATGGGCCACATTTTCTTTATCCAGTCCATCATTGATGAGCACTTGTCTTGGTTCCAAGTCTTTGCTATTGTGAATAGTGCTCCAATAAACATACGTGTGCATATGTCTTTATAGTAGAATGGTTTATAACCCTTTGGGTATATACCCAGTAATGGGATTGCTGGGTCAAATGATATTTCTGGTTCTAGATCCTTGAGGAATTGCCACACTGTCTTCCACAATGGTTGAACTAATTTACACTCCCACCAACAGTGTAAGAGCGTTCCTATTTCTCCACATCCTCTGCAGCATCTGTTGTTTCCTGACTTTTTAATGATCGCCATTCTAACTGGCATGAGATGGTATCTCATTGTGGTTTTGATTTGCATTTCTCTAATGACCAGTGATGATGAGCTTCTTTTCATATGTTTGCTGGCTGCATAAATGTCTTCTTTTGAGAAGTGTCTGTTCATATCCTTTGCCCACTTTTTGATGGGGTTGTTTTTTTCTTGTAAATTTGTTTAAGTTCTTTGTAGATTCTGGATTATTAGCCCTTTGTCAGATGGGTAGATAAAAAAAATTTTATCCCTTTCTGTAGGTTGCCTGTTCACTCTGATGATAGTTTCTTTTGCTGTGCAGAAACTCTTTAGTTTAATTAGATCCCATTTGTCAATTTTGGCTTTTGTTGGCATTGCTTTTGGTGTTGATTTATTACCTTTTCATAGCTTGTTAAAACATTGATGAATTAATTATGTTAAATTACGTCATTCAAATCTTGACTGCTTTTACTAATCTATCTTATAAAATGTGTTGTCTAACCTTTTTTGAGCAGTTTTTATATTTTCTTTGAAATGCCTAACACATGTATTTAAATTGAAAAATGAGGCCAGACTTTTTCTGATGGATAGTGAGCATGATTAGGGCTGATGGGACTAACAAAGATGACTGGTTTGCCAGGTAGACCCCTCCACTACCTGAATGAAGAAAATTTTCAGCTCTAAGATTTAAATGAAAATATGTTTTAGTAATGTAATAAGATAAAATCATTTTATAAAATGTACCACCTTGGCAAAGGCATAGGAAATAAACAATATTTCAATTTTCTGAGTCCTCGTTGGGTGTATTGAGTTAATCAAGATATCTCAAAGCAAGAAAGCAATAAGTATAACTAATAATAATTTGTTAAGTCTTGGTAAAGCCTTTCTGTTATATTTCCCAGAAACTTGAGAAAGTCAGTGCCTTGTGATGAGTGGGCAGCAAATCATTTTCCAAGCCATGTGGCTTCCAGTTCATTTTTTTCATTAATTTTGAAGAAGGACCTTGCTAAATTGCCAGATAATAAATGAATTTAAATAATTATATATCATTATTTTGGGTATATAATTCAGAATGAGCTCAAAAGATTAAATTGCATCATTACTACATAACTCCTTCCATTTTTGCTATTTATTTATATGATTAATATTTTTTAGCACTGTTTTTTGTTGTTGTTGTTGTTTTTGTTGTTTTTTTTTTTGAGATGGAGTTTTGCTCTTGTTGCCCAGGCTGGAGTACAATGGCACGATCTTGGCTCAGTGCAACCTCCACCTCCCAGGTTCAAGCTATTCTCCTGCCTCAGCCTCCCAAGTAGCTGGGATTACAGGCATGTGCCACCAAGCCTGGCTAATTTTGTATTTTTATGGAGATAGGGTTTCTCCATGTTGGTCAGGTTGGTCTCAAACTTCCAACCTCAGGTGATCTGCCCTCCTCAGACTCCCAAAGTGCTGGGATTACAGGCGTGAGCCATTGCGCCCAGGCGTTTTAGAACTTTTATCTATAAAAATGAAAAAGAGTAATAGAATTAACATAAAACTCTACTTCATTCCATCAATAAGTAATCATCATTTACAGATACATAAACTAATTATGGGGAGGGAAAAGCCAGTAATTTCAGTAAGAATTGAATTTTCAATAAAAATTTACATTTTATATTTAGTAATTATTTATCAATATTTATTATCTTTATGTCATTTTGATTGTGTACTAACAATGGTTATAGTAACTGAACCCAAAGAAATATTTGTTAACCGTCAGAACCTTAGGTTATGGTGAAGAAGGCAGTTTTAAAATTTGATTTTCTAAACTTTTTTCACAGAGAAATAGGACAGAGTACATAAGATGCTTTCATGCTTAAATGTGTATTACATGAGGGTTAAATTTTGTGGAAGAATTAAAATGAAATATGAGCTCAAAGAAGAATAAAGAAATATACAACAAATTCTACCATTTTTAAAAAACTTGTTCATGAAAATATAAAGATGTCATAGTGGATATAATCACAATAGTATTTAGATTTCACTGGACACTTTTAAAAGAGCGATGGAACAGTTTTATTTTAGAATGTTAATAGATTATGAAATGTCAAAAATTATATTTTATAATTATTTAAATTTAAGATGAAAAACTTTAGATGCTAACTTAAAAATGTATGACGTGACTCCTCATTTTTCAAAATTAATTTAGAAGGTTTTTTTAAATGAAAAACTGTAAGATTACGGCTCTCTACAACCACCAAGTGCTGAGAACTGCTGCTTCCCCCAAGCTCCAAAAGGCCTCTCTGGGATCCTTGGGACCCAATAGGCTTCCTGAGATCTTGGTGGGATCCCTGCCAGCCACCTGGCTTTGAAATCTGTTGACCACACCTTGTGAATTCCAGGCCAACTGCAAAACTCAAGCCAGTTTTCTCTTTTCCAGTCGGAGGGGACATCTGCTGTCTCCCTGTTTTCCAGTAACTCATGTTGCTCAGCTGGCACTGATGGCACCCAGGTACCCTGGCAAGAGCAGGGCATGGACTAGGACCCAGGAAAACTGGCCTCCTGGGCAGGTACCAAAATCTCAGACATGGCAGGGAAAAGAAAAAGATCCACTTACTAAAACCCGGGCAAAAGGCAAGGATTTGTTTCAGAGAACGTGAAAGAGATTTGTTATTAGAACTAGAACTATAAGATCAAAAGGTCATGATGCAAAATAGCCATGATAAGTGCCTCGGGCTCCTGGAATTTTATTTGGCTAAGAACAGGAATTTTCCTCAGTACCTGGGGAAGCAGAAAGTATGCATACAGACAAGGCTGAGAGATCCTTATCTGACTAAATTGTCTAAAGGAATTCAAGCCCAAGATCTTCTGACTCCAAAGCCTCCTGTTGAGTTGGGTCCCTTATAAAGATATGTTCAAGTCCTAACCCCCAGTACTGTGAATGTGACCTTATTTGGAAATAGGGTCTTTGCAGAGACACACACACACATAGAGGGAAGACAGCCATGCAAAGACTGAGGCAGAAAGTGGAGTGATGCAGCTACAAGCCACAAATACCAACGATTGCAGGCAACCTTAGCATTCTTGAAACTAGAAGAGGCAAGGAAAGATTCTTCTTTAGAACCTTCAGAGGGATCACAGCCCTACCTTGATTTCAGACTCTCATCCTCTGGAACTGTGAAGGAATGAATTTCTGTTGTTTTAAGTTACTTAGTATGTGACAATTCATTACAGCAGCCCTAGGAAACTAATAGACCTACCTACTGAGAGATTATAAGAAGTCTCAGGGAATCGGCCACTTTCCTACTGTTGGATTTTATGCAAGTTACTAACCTTTCTATACAACTCAATTCAATTCAGCTAAACAAATATTTATGTACTGCATGTCACTGCACATTACATGTTTGGATGTTTTTCACAGTGGTGAAACAGACAGACATAGCCAGCCCAGGACCCCACAGAGCTCTCAGCTTAGAGACAAAAAGCTGGAGGTAGAACAAGAAATTAAAAGAAACAAAAAGGATGACTTTTTTTTTAGCGTCATGCTGGGTCATTATATAACAGGTCTGCTCAAGGACTGTTTGATTCCAAGGCGAATGAAATTTTGTTTGACTTTGCTATTTGCTACTGGATCAGAGCCCCCTTATGAAGTTACACGTTAATTTGTAGATTTCTGTCCAGCAGGAAAAAATAATGCTGAAGGTTATAATTTTACTATCTGTAGGACTTTAACAGTCTTTGGTGTATTTTTTTAAAAATTCCTTTCCTGATATACTACATAAGCCCCTGTTCCTCAAATGCCCTTGGGTGCCAACTTCGCCAGTTTACTAGTTCCTTCATTCATCAATGAGTTGAGTACATTTTTGACATGTTCATTCAATTTTTGTGTGAGAGTCATGTTTTTAACTTTTTGAAAATTGTACTTTGACACAGAGCTATTGTACAGCTTAAGTGATACAATATTTAAAAGACTGATTTGGTTCCTGGGGTTCAGCAGGTGTTGAATGAACGTGAGTTCTCCTTTAGCAGCTGAGAAAAACCTGAGAGATTTGGGAGAAGCAACATCTGAGAGACTTGATCCACTGCCAAGGGCTAATGTACACTGACGCAGTTGTGTTGTGGGCCTTGTTGTTTTTTGTTGTTGTTGTTTCTTTATTATCTTCGTATTCTTGACCTTCTTATTCTTATTTGTTATTAAGACAGATATCTTAACTCAAGAATTCATTCATGGTCCAGCCAATCACCCATGTAGCTTCTTATCGGTCTTCTGTAGTGACCTCTTGATCATAAAAAAAAAAAGTCTCCTTTTACTTAGCATTCTTTTTTTTAATCTCTTGGACATAGCTTTGTTTAAAGTTAGAAGGTAAAATTTATGCTAAATCCAGAATTGCTGATAATTTTGAAGATAAGTTTTGGCAATCTTTGCTACAGTGCAAAAGTAATAAAAATCCAAGCAAGATTTCTGCAGGTTAAAACAATTTTTTTAAATAAAGAAATGATACTCTTGATTTCTAAGACACACAGGAATTTTAAGTGCTTTCAATGAAATTAAAGTACTGTTGACTTCACTGGGACACCATCATCCCTGAGCTTGTAAAGAAAATTTAGTAATTTTTTAAAAAACATGATGCCCTTTTTCAGAAGTTAACGTGGCCTGAAATAGTGATGAATTCAAGAATTTACAGCCCAGTATAAGAAGCAAAATGTATGGTCTCTGCAAAGACTGAAGTGGCTGGAGAGAAGAGGGGAAAGAAGCAGGCTCCTTGAGAAACCAGAACCTGTGAAATTTTTTAACTTTGAAGTCCTGAAACAGGACCAGGTGTACAAGAAAAGCTCAGAGAGTGATTTTTGGGTAAGCAGATAACACAGACACTATGCAGAAAACATAGACAGGCAAATATAATTCATATATCTAACATTTTCACAGAGGGAAAATTTTATTTCTTTTGCAAATTTAGTAACACGTGTTTTGTAAATGCTTTTTTTTCATACATAACATTTTTTTTTTCAGTCATCATCGAAGGACATTTGGATTACTTCCACCTCTTGGCTATTTCAAATAATACTGCTCTGAACATGGGTGTGCAAATCTTGAAATCCTGCTTTCTTTTTTTATCAACTTTTATTTTAATTTCAGGGTACATGTGCAGGATGTGCAGGTTTGTTACATAGGTAAATGCGCCATGTTGGTTTGCTTCACAGATCACCCCATCACCCAGGCATTAACCCTTTTAAAGTAAAATTTATAGTGCCATGTCTATTATATGTCTACATATTCATGATAGTAAATATTTAATTTTTTCCTATCTTTCCCTCAGTGCATTATTCCATCCTTGATATAATAATTTTAAAAACAGACATATCCTATTCATAAGACCTTTGATGAAGATGCATATCTAAATGCGACACATAGAAATTGGACCATGGTAATTGCTGCCACCTTGTGGGACTGTGAAAGAAAGTCAAGAATCTATTACCTCCCTAAACTCAGCATCCTTTCATTCAAGCATTGATATATCCATTCATCCTTTCATGCCACATTTACTGTGTGCCAGGCCCTGGCTAAGCTCTGGGGACGTAAGACAAGTAAGACACAGTCTGTATCCTCATGGTATGTAGTGCAGTCATCCAGACACAGTATGTTGTTAAAATATTGTCACAGAAGATAGTGCCCTTCTTGGTTGGAGGTAGTAGAGGAACCCAAAAGATTTTTCCAAAGGGGTATAATCCAAAGATTCATGAATAGCCAGGCTCTTTCCATTCTATGTGGCTTTCTGGTACGAAAACAGTTTCCTGGACAGGATTTTCCTGACTATTTATTCTGTTTCTTTCCCACTAGTAGGAAAGACAAAGAAAGACACAGTGCTGCCCAGCTTCAGCACCTCAGAGAGTGTGTGAATATCTTTCCTCTGCTTCTCCAGATCCTCTTTCCACTCCCGTTTCTCTTGCTCTGTGCCCCAGAAAGCTAACCAGTGTGAACCACCTCTATCTCACTCTTGCACACTGACTTCCAGTTCCATTCGGACAATATTAGGGGTGAGGAGGCATGAGCAGGAGAGGAAGGAGCATTACATGATAATATTTATGCCCAGATTCCCTCCCATATAGGCCATCAGGGGCCTACTGCATCCCTCAGTATGAGGCCTCAGGTTATCCCTTCCCTTGTTTTTTCAGACCCAGAGGTGGTAATAGTGCCCAGCTGATAGGGTGCTACACTAATCCTTGTGGTCTTATGTTCTGCTCACGCCTTTGTAAATAATCCCTTCAAATCATCTAAATTTGAGTATGCCATTGGTTTCTTGCTTCCTGACTGATATAGAAGAAGCAAATGAATAAATAATTGAATACATGTATTCTATGTAAATGAATGAATTATTTTAATGCCTTTTTAATTTTTATTTTATATTTTTGTGGGTACATAGTAAGTACATGTAAGTATGGAGTACATGAGATGTTTTGATACAGGCATGCAATGTGAAATAAGCACGTCATGGACAATGGGGTATGAATGATTGAGTTAAATAACCCAGTGAATTAAAGCATGAATGAATGAATGAATGAATGGGTACCGAGATGACTGTATGAAAACTGAATGCAGGCACATAGACTATGTATCTATTTCATGCACGAATAATTGCATAATAACTAAGCAAATGAATGACACCCATGTAAAAAACTGAATGGAAGCATGAAGAACGAATTCATAAAAATGTGAATTAAGACCAGTTTTAATCAATTTCGATGCCTGACTTTACCACCTCCCAGGCTCCATATACTAGAACACATGCAAAGAAAAGGAATGGATGAGCTTCTCCCTAAAACAGAGCTGTTACATGAAAATCTAGTCCAGAGAGAGGCACTAAGAAGTTAAGTTAGGAAAAATGTTTTTGGAAAAGATTAAGTCAAATTTTAAAGAAAAGGACAGAGAGTCGAGGTAGAGCTTTCCTTAGAGGAGCAGAACATAGAGATGGAATATAGGGAGTGGAAAGAATGAAGCTTCCTTTCTCTAGAGGGAAATTAACAGTAGTTCACAGGCTCAGAGAAAGGCGCCATGGAACAGGAACCCAGCCGGCAAATACTGCCATGAGGATCAATTGTCATGGATAGGAGAACTGGGAAGCATCTAAATGCTACATCTGGATGCCAAAGTGGGATGAATCAATGAAATATTTTTTCTCAAGACTCAGATATCATCCATTAAGCTACTTGATCATGTTACAGAAAACACTTTCCAAGGGATCATGGTCATTAGCACAAGGTCACTGATCTCACTCACTTGTTCTAAACATGATACCCTGGTCAAGATTCAGTGCTTCTGTATTCATGCCAAAACGTGCGGGGGATGGAATTAGAAGCAATTTAAGAATCGCAAAACACCACATGTCAATATGAGCCCTTGTTTTCTAATTTACCTCTCCCCCAAGCTCAAATTCCTATTTAATAATAAAAAAGAGATAATAGAACACATCCGTATTTACATGTGTAGTCCAGGAGGACACAATTCACATGCTAGAAACTTTAAATTCTGAAAAATATAAAAGATATCATTCAGGAAAAAGGATTATGACTTTTCCTTTGGAGATCTCATTTCCGGGAATTTTCTTGAGAAAATAATCACAAATAAGGCCGGGCGCGGTGGCTCAAGCCTGTAATCCCAGCACTTTGGGAGGCCAAGGCGGGCGGATCACGAGATCAGGAGATCGAGACCATCCTGGCTAACACGGTGAAACCCCGTCTCTACTAAAAATACAAAAAACTAACCGGGCGAGGTGGCGGGCGCCTGTAGTCCCAGCTACTCGGGAGGCTGAGGCAGGAGAATGGCGTGAACCCGAGAGGCGGAGCTTGCAGTGAGCTGAGATCCCGCCACTGTACTCCAGCCTGGGCGGCAGAGCGAGACTCCGTCTCAAAAAAAAAAAAAAAAAGAAAATAATCACAAATATAAGAAGATGTAGGAGCAAAGATGTTCGCTGAAACATTGTTTATGTAAATTTTTTAAAAATAAAAGTTAAATTTCTACTACTAGGAGATTGTAAAGCAATGGCTAATAATAAGTGACACTTGTCAGGCATTGATCAATGTATTAACTCTCCTTTAATCTTCACAAGAGTCTTAAGTAACTATGTATGGCTACTATACCCATTTTAGAGGTAAGGCAACTGAGGTGCAGGGAATTCAATTTATTTTCACAAAGCTAGAAATTGGTGAACCTGGCATTTGAACTGAGACAATCTGGCCCAATGTCAAGGCTCATAAAATGATGTCATACTATCCTTATATAGTCAAAATTCTTTACTATTGTCATTGATAAGGAAGGATGCCTACAGAAAACTGAGCTAAAGAAGCAGGTTAAAGAAACAGCACATACAACCAGATCTCATGCATATAAAACTGTGAACACAAGCATAGACAGATATCTGGATGAATGGTCACCAAAATGGTAAAGGTGGTATTCTCTGGTGAGAATATTATTTTTGGGGGGAATTTTCTATATACATAGGATTGCTTACAGTTTGTAAGTGTCATTTTAACAAGAATAATAAAGCTAATGCCAAAAAATCAAGCAAAAATGTGCTCATCTATGTCACATCTAGATGTATGCTATCTTTCATCCATTGCCACAGGTATTGTAAATGGAGGCACCCTGATTGCTACTCTGGCTTTGCTGCAGACACTACACCATTTTGCCTTCAATGCTTAAGTGCTGTCTTCTAGCTGCTGCCATTCTGGAATCCCAAAATCCCCACTGACATCAGGGAGTCCCATTGCATGAAAGCTTCTCTCACTGTCTACAGGAAACAGGGAATGTCCAGCCTTCAGAAAATAGCGATTACCAAGCTTTTCCAATAAATACCAGAGGCTTCTCATCAATGCATTCCTTATTACCTCAGTACAGAGAGTGGCTGGCCCTCTTGGAGAATACAGATTTAGGCCTTACATAATAAATCCATCCTAATATTTCCTATACCAAGAACCAATTTAATACCATGCCAAGGAAATTCTGGAAGCTCCACTTAATTTACTATCATCCTTCATCATGTCCAGGGTTCAACAAGCCATCACAGAAAACTCTTAGAACTAATTATTCCAGGGTCCCTCCCAGGCATTAAGTCCTGAGTCATGAGTGAGTATCCTTACGTCAATGAATTTCTCTTCTCCAGCCTGTTATACACTTTTCCCACTGGAAAAACATCTCTGAAATCATATATTTTACCTTATTTCTTTCTGTGCATATTAGCAAAGTTCTGTAATTCCTTTGGTATGTAAGCCATTTATTCCAAGAATAATTCTTTCTTATATTTCACCTCTAAGGCTTGGCTTTGAGTTGACTCTGGTTATAAGTCTGTAAAATAAGGGGCAGGGGAAGGGGGAAGATTCTTGAGGGGAATCGTTGAGGAGAATCCACGTCATCTTGTGAGGCATGTGCTTCATGTAAAGCCGTGGTATACTCTTCAGGCAAGGGAAGACTTTTCCCAGGAGAAAGAACTGTTTCTGACAGGTAATACGGTTTGGGGAAATCTGAAATTTAAGAACTCAGAATCATCCATCAATATGTTCCTTATACCCAGTTTCAGGCTTGTTTTCTTCCCCTATCAGGACCCTGCTTCTGATGTAGGAGCTTTGCTGAGGCCGTGCATCTATCTAGTCTCCTTTGTAGCACTGACACCTTTATAATCAGATCTGAGGCTGCTTTTCAACACAGTCTGCAGGAGATGAGTCAACTTTTGAGATGCCATAGAAACTTTCTGGCTTTCAAAGCATCCCTTGGGTTGGCAGTTAACTAACAAACCTATCATTTGCTTTTTCCAAGGCCTTCCATATGGTTGTAAGGGATCATCCCACTCCACAGTCCTAAAGATTAATGAGGACCCTATACTGATTTAGAGAAACAGAGGTTTGGTCTCAATACCTTGCCCTGTATCTTACCCAATCCCAATTAATCTTATGTTAAAACCTTAGTAATGCATCAAATGTTAGTGCTACCCTGCTTACCTCCAGTGATGGGAATCCTTATTGCTTTCAGATATGCAGTAATTCAATTTGCAGGTCCTTTCTTTTCCCCAGCCTGGATTTGTTGACTAAAGCACTCTTAACAGTCATGTGAAGTATCGCTAAGCCAAACCTTCCAGGTTTTGGAAGCCAGAGTGGATGGGTGTCAGGCAAACAATCCCGAACAATTTACACATGCTCTCATACCCTCAGCCTCAGTCTTAGCCCTGTTGGTTGCACAGGAGGATAGCGATCTCTACTTCCTGAGGACATGTACAGGTAATTCACATATGGTAAAAGATAAATGACCAAGAAGCTTTCAAAAAGATGCCCACCCTCACTGGTATTCAGGAAAACAAAAAGTAAAATAACAATGAGATATAATTTTTTCACACTTGAAACGGGGAAAAATGAAAAACATTGCTAATATTCAGTATCGGTAAGAATGCAGGCAATGGACTGCCAAATACAGTTGATGAACATGTCAATCATCTATATCAATCATTAATTATGTATCATCAGTCATGACACATGATTTTTGGAGATCCACTTGGTAGTGTCTGTCAAAATTTTATATGCCCCTATCATTTGACTCAGCGATGTCATTTCTAGAGATCTAGTCTACAAAAATATAAGCAAATGTGAGACATGCACACATACTCACATATAAATGCTTATTGCAGCAATTGTTATACGAATGAAATATTGGAAGTACCTGAAAATCCACCAGTAAGGGAATAATTAAATAACTTATGGGATAGCCACACTGTGCAACCAGCAAATTTAACTACACTGAAGTGGAAAGGTGATTAATGAAACATCAACTCATGAGCAATATGTAGATCATAATCCTACTTATGTAGAATCACTATACATATTTATAAATGCACAAAAGATTTGATGGATACATACTGAGTCATTAACAGCACTTTTTTCTAGAGAGGGAAATAGGATTGGAGGGGGGATGTAGAAGGAGACTCTTACTTTTGCAATACACTTGTGTAGTATAAATTTTTATTGTGAACATGTACTACTATATAATTTTTAAAATAATTGCAACCTGTGTTCGTCTCCCTCTTGCAAGATTTTATGATCGTACTAAGGAATCTAGCTATATGTATCTGAATCTGTTAGAGGATATAGGGAATTCATTATATTGGCCTTTAATAACACTCTGCTGTTCCATCATTCCAGCTTGTTCCATCATTAATAATCCAATACTTATTAATGCTAAAAGAGAATTGCATGCTTTTGTTTTCTAATGTGAACAAAATAAAAGATTGCATGCAATGCATTAATTTCCCCTAACGAATATTTACTAAATGTCTTCTCTGTGCCAAGCATTTTGCTAGGGCTTGGCTGTACATGGTCCCTGCACTAAACTAACTAGTGAGAAAATGCATTGCAATTAATAAACAAGCCAGCTATGGCCACATTCATCAAGACTGTGGTTTAATATTTTCCTGGCACAAGTCTGAAACTTTGCCTTTTCCTAGGCGAGGACTCAGGAAGGTCATTTAGATGTGGCAGGCAAAGACAGTATCTCTTCCTATAGAAGCCTCTGCTGCAGACTGGAACAAAACCCGTTCAGAGGGTGCAGGTAGGGGCAAGGGGATGCTGGGAAGAGCCAAAGCTTTGCAGCAGACACTTCTGTGGCTCCTGGAGCTCTGTAGAATGCAACCACCCTCCCTCTAATGAGCTATTTATACTGGACCATTTATAATAATAGCTGCCTTGTACATTTTGTTTTGAGAACTGGAGATTATAGATTTAGAAATAGATATATTGCAATATAGAATAAAGTATTAATAAGTAAAAATTACTACAATTATTTTTGAGACAGGGTCTCACTCTGCTGCCCAGGCTGGAGTGTAGTGGCACAATCACAGCTCACTGAAGTCTGGGCTTGAGCGATACTCCATGCCCAACTAATTTTTTGGTAATAATAGTGACAAGGTCGCACTACTTTGCCCAGGGTGGTCTCAAATTCCTGGGCTCAAGTGATCCTCCTGCCTTGCCCTCTCAAAGAGCGAGGGTTACAAGCATGAGCCACTGTGCCTGGCCAACAGTTATTTCATCTGAAAACAAACAAAAGACAGCAGCTATGAAAAAGTCATTTAGGGCCAGAGGTACTTCTGGAACCCACAACTTTCATTGGGGATTGAAGATATAGGGGCCAGGGAGTTTCAAGGCTCTGAGAGTTACTAGGGTAGCCCAGGAGGTGGGGAATGGCCCTGCCCTCACCAAGTGTGAACCTCAGTTTGGAGCGAGGAGCCTACTGTTGCTGGTGTCAGATCATAAGTCTGTACCCACACCACCCCCACTTGTCCCCAGCACCCTCTTCACACTGAGGCTCAGGACCTTTGCATAGTGTTTACCTTCTGTCCCCTGATACTGCTCTTGAAGTCTCCTGATAGGGCAGCTGGGGAGCTTGGGGTATGCAGGTAGGGAGAAAAATTGTTGCTGTGTAGTCTTGAAGGGCCATCACTTGTGAACCTGCTAAAGTCTTTCTAAGTATTCAGAGAGATCCAAACATCTACCATACCAGATGCCCATGTAGTTATTCCTCTTCTTCCAGCTCCTCACTTCCTAAAGAACCCAGCCCAGAACAACTCACCACCAAAAGCACTGTCCCCTCTATTTGCTTTTCTTAAAATATTCCTCATATTATCTCTCCATACAGTCCCTACATACAAGTAAAGCATTGAAAGGACAGGGCTCATGGCAGGGGAATGGGGTGCTTTTGAAGAGAGAATATCTGGAAGTGGGTAGACTGAACAGAAAGGGTGTGTTGGCCTCTAAGGGGAAGTGTTGGAGGCTTTCGTCTCCATTTCCATCCTTCTTCCTTCCCCCAAAGAATTGGTCCTCATATTGGGTAATAACTGCTGAAGAGTAAGGTCACTAATTGGTCCAGATGTTAAGGCATTATCCGTCTCTCTGTAAGGATTTGGCGCAAGGGCTTTGGGTTTCGTTTGTTTGTTCATTTGTTTACTTTACTTTACTTTAAAAAGTCATTATTATTCTCTTTCTCTTCCTCTACCTCAATCTTATCTTCCAGTTCCTTTCCTAAGTTTCCCTATGACAACAGTGCCTCAAATTTTATCTTGTAAGTCATTATATTTTATTTCTCCTTAGCGAAAAAATTACCAAAAATATGTGTAAGAAATAATTTGTTTTGGAATTGCTTTAAGAAAAACATAAAAAGCCTCCTAAGATGATTGAAAATATATCCTAGCACTAACTATCAGTGAACTGACTTATTATTCCAAAGGCATTGCTAAAAATACATATTTTAAATGTAAAATCATGATTCTCGTAAAAATGTAAAATGGACATGTGTCAAAGATTTTATTTAATTTATTAATTAACAAGAGAACATGTAAAAGATATGACTGGTTCAAAGGTGAATTCAAAGAGAGAGAGAGAGAAGGAATGCTGAAATGAATTTACAAATAGATGCAAAACTGGTTTTTTCCACAGGGCATGGAAGAAAATCAGTTGTCCCTTCACTGGATAGAATTCATTTGCACATTATGGACAAGAGTCATCTGCAGACTCTATCATCTACAAAGTTGTAGGTTGCTCAAATAAAATCGAAGGAGGAGATACCCCACAAGGATGCATTAGACAGAAGACTCAGTAATATTTTTTTGCCATTTCAAAGTCTAGCACAAATTTTTCTGACTGTCAAGTCAGGATACTTAATTCTTTGTTCACAGTATATCATTTATATTTGTTTAAAAAACAAATTGATACTGCTGATATGGCTTTTTATTACTCATTTGAAACTATGAGAAGAGGAATCCTAGAGAGAGGAAAAATTATCATTGTAAAAGTTTTTTTTTTGCCAATCTGGACATATTTGTATAAGTATATGCTACCAAGGAATATGACTATTGAGTTTATGAATATTAAGGTTGACAAAAACATACAGGATTGCCAGTTGAATTTAAAATAAATAACAAATTTTCTAAAGTGTATGTATGTGTCAAATATGATAAGAAAAGGGGAAAAATGGCTGCTGGGTAAGTGATTGCAATTTGTACCTCACTAGGCTAGGTCTTACTTTGCTTTTCCTAGGTACAAAGAGATAATAGTTACAGAACATGGAATAAGTTGAAAGTGGTTTGATAAATTGCTTTTAACTTTACTTTTATTATTTATCCAAGACAATGCTAAGCAATAGTTATCACCTTCATTTCTGCATGCATACACCAAGCCCAACTGCCCAAGAGGAGAGGTAATCCGATCATAGTTATAACTTCCTTGGGCAGGAATGGTGACCCTGTGGTAATAACCCATCATTCCTTGCTTATCTCAATTAAGGCAGATTAGATTATGGTACCCAATCACAACTTTCTAGCTCATTCAGGACATTGAAGGACACATTCCTCCTTCTTTTCTAATAAAAACTCAATAACTAGCTAGCACAGCTTCTGGACATAGGAGGATATCTCAGAAGAATTTGACAACTGTGACATATTTTATTCCCTGTTGCATTATGTATAATTAATCTCTCTGGGCAAGGTCACACAGACCTTGGTTTGCTCAACAGTTAGTTTGTGAATTCCACCCACTCTGCAAAACAAAGGAAAAAGCCATAGTGTGGTGAAGGAAGAGTGTCTCCTGTGACACCAACAGAGGCTAGAATAGTGTGAATAAAGAAGAAGGTAAGATTCTAGAAAAGTTTCAGAGGTAGAGTCAATAGTTTGGTTTGTGATTTGATAGAAGAACTAAATGGAGGCAGGAGTTGAGAAGAATGCCCAAGTTTCTGGGATTTGTAGCTGAAGAATTGTGGGGCCATTACTGAGGTGGAAATTAGGGGAGGAGAAACAGGTTGGGATTTATATAAAAGAGACTGTGTAAAGGTGGGAATCTGATTTTCATTACTTTTGTCTCCTGAATATTCTTCCATGCATTGGCTTTTCCACATTCTGAATAATTTTACCTAGCAAACTACATTAAATTTCAGTTCATTCTCTCTTTAAGAAAACCAAATACCAATTATCATCTTTTTTATTATCTTTTGTTATCAGAGCTTCTGGTCAGCCTGAGATTATCAGTGTTCCCATAGTGAATTCCCGTAAATTCCAACCCAAAGCAAACTAACAAGAAATTTTAATCACCCTACTCAGCCTGTTGAGAGGAAATAGACAATTTTCTTTTGGGTCTTTCAGCATACTGAAAATAGCTTGGAGGTCTCCCTGTGTGCCTGACTCATGGTTAGTGCCCTCTAAATAACGACTGAAAGATAAATGAATAAATCTTTTTTATATGTCCTTTAGCTCTAATGTGTAATTCCAAGGTCTACTGGAAACTCCTTTTGTTCATAATCACTAGTGCCTGGCCCCTATTGATTTTGATTAAGTATGTGAGGTCTATTTGTGTCCATTACTTAGCTAATGTTGCACAATCTTATCCATGACAACACGAACAACACAGGACCATGACACTCAGTCTAAAATCTGTTGGCTTCCCATGCAGAGTAAGACCCTAACTCCTCAAATTTACGGCCTTTGATGTTTTGGCTCCCACCAACCCTTCTAGCTAATCTCGTTTATATTCTGTCTCCAGAACAAGACCTGAATTCACGCCTTTGCCTAAAGCGCCAGTTTCTCTGCTTTTCACCTACTTCTATTTTCACTCTACTCATACTGAAACTCAAATGTTACCTTCACCAGGTCTTATTTGGAATCCTCTCTCATTTAACATGGAGATTGGCCAGAGATGGAGCAAAAAATGTCTGCTAAATAGTGATTGGAAATTTAGATTGGATTATTAACCTAAAATTCTCTTTCTAGATTATGATCTAAGCAATTAAAAGAGAAAAATAACTATTAGAATCCTTGAAAAGATCATCTTCAATAATATGCTTTGGAAATCAAGCACAGAAAATATTTTTAACACCTTTTTTCTTGAATCCAAAGTATTTTTCACATAAAATAATCTAATATTGTTTGTAAATGTATCTCAGGTAGTACTTATTTTAAATAATTAGACCTTTTGTTATGACAATTAGCTGCTTATTTTTTATTTTTAAATTTGTATATACAGTAATTTTTACAATTCATTTAATAGCAACTGGTGCCATCAAATTTCTCTACTTTGGTTATCCCTTCTTTAGACCACAGTCTGCAAATTAGCACTGATTTTTTGCAAAAGTTACTATGTTAGCTGTACTGTCATTTTTCTTAAGGTTGATCAAAGATAACTTAGAATCACAGCCATTATATGATCACACAAAATGATCATATAATCTATCAGACCTGTTTTATCACCAGCATTTATGAAACCAGACCTGGGGAAATAACTAGGTCTAGGGATACATGCATGGTCTTAATATTGTGAATGTTTAGCCTGTCCTGATTATTACAAAATCGGAATAGTGAGAATATTCATAATAACTTCTTAATTTAAGTGATAAACCCCAACTCATGAAAAGATAACATGCTGAACTCAATTAAGTGTCCTATTAGCTGAGAAGACATTGGTGAACAGTGTAAATCAGAGCTTTTCTTGCTGAACTTATGCACTTTCATTTTTATTGGGGGTGGAGAGAGGGACGATACACAAATTTTGTATCAAAGTGATTGATATTTAGCATTTTAAATAAGAATGATTGAGTGGCCAGTTTAGAATGCAGGATCTGGAAAGGCCTGAGAAGGCAATATTCAAGCTGAAATATAAAAATGAAAAGGAGATGACAGTGGAAAATTCAGGAGGAAGAACATTCTAAGCAGAAGGCCCTAGAGCACTGTGGGAAGGCAGACTGGTACATGATATCCGAAAAGAGGCACAGATAGATCACATATTTCCTTGTAAGCAAGCAAAAAAAGTGTCGATTTAAATCTCCAAGCAAAGAAGCTCTTGGAAGATTTTACAAAGGGAAGCAACATGATCTAGTTTATTGTTGTTCTTTTTCTTCTTTTTTTAAAAAAGATCACTTTGGAAACTCTAGCAAACAGATTTGGGGGGCAGAAGGTGAGGCCAACTGGAAGGCAATAGTCGGATCCACAGATGATTTCGCTTGGAGTAAGATGCTGTTTGTGAAGCTGGAGAAAAGATTAATCCAATTTGGAAGCTGAGTCAAAAGATCTTTTTCATCCATTGCATGAGAGAGAGGATGGGGGAAGAAATTCATTCCAGAATACTACTGCCTATTTATGTACTTCTTAAGGTTCTTTGAGACAGTCATAATGTCTTACTGTGTGAAGTTATCAGTGTCAAAATGAAGTCACTTATGTCAAGTCTAATGAAATGGAGCCACGAGGCTATGGAGTAGAAGCCTTCAGGCATCTAAGTTGGTAGTACGAATTATTGCAAGAAATTCCTCAAAATCGCAGTATTCCAGATAAGCCACTTGCACAAGGACACTTGCCTAACAATGGCTGTCTCTACCAATAAGCTAATGCCAACTCCTGCAACAAGCCCCGGTAACCAATGGTCTTTGTTTCAAAGCATGTTACCTGTAATTCTTTTTTCTTTTAAAAGCCTGCTCTTACCCAAACCTCTTTGGATGCACCTATGGCCTGACACAGAACCCGCATCCCAAATTGTAATTTCTTGCTATTCTTGAATTAACTCTGTTTTGGAGAGTCGGTCTCTCTGCTGTTTATTTTAGATTGACAACTGGTTCCTTTATTAATTAATGAGTTAATTGATACATGTTCACTTTATGTTTGCATATTTGCATAGATTTCTGATTTTACCTTTTAGAAATAATCTTTAACAGTTGGAATGGGTTGAGGAGTGAATGGAAAATGAGTAGAGACAACACATGTAAACAACTCTTTTTAAAAGTTTAGATTAGAGGTCAAGTTGTTCTTCCATTACCCCTCCAGAGAGGCAGGCTCTACATTGCTCTGTAGAAATAACCAATCCCTATTGCATGCAATCTCAGTGCAACCATCAGACAAGGTTCCCCCAAGGTCAAGGTTCAGATATGGCCCTATAAGTTGTCCAGAGCTATTGGTCACTGAAGCTGATGTCACATCGACTCCACACAAGCCCCACTGCTCTTGGTACCTGCCTCTCCCTCTAGCAAATGAGATTCTGGGTCCTCGGGGGTGAGAACACCCACAGGGTGATGTCATCATCAGCATGCAGCAGCAGCCGGTAGGGCATGACGTCAGTACACTGTGTGGGCCAGGAGTAGGGTCTAATCATTGCTCTGTAGGCTACGGCTCAAGGGCAGCCCCAAGTGTGTGGAGACTGAGGGGCATGACATCATCTCACTGCAAGGGCCAGGGGTGGGGCTAGGTGCCCCTCTCCCCTTTCTCTGGATCATAGGCCCTGGCAGGGTGAGAGGACATCAGGGCGGTGTGCTGGTGGACTCTCTGGCCCTTTCGCAACACCATAGTCCCCATGACCATCAGTGTAGGGAGTATTCACCTTTTAAAATGGAGAGACCGAAGGTTCAGAGGGGTGAACTAACTGGCACAAGATTACATAGCAGAGCTGGATTCTAGATAGTCTAATAATTCTTTTTCTTTAAAAGGAACATAATCATATTTTACTCATGAGATATTTTGAAATTTAAATAAGGTAATGTATTCCAGCTGCATCCATGTCCCTACAAAGGACATCAACTCATCCTTTTTATGACTGCATAGTATTCCATGGTGTATGTGTGCCACATTTTCTTAATCCAGTCTGTCATTGACGGACATGTGTAACAAACCTGCACGTTGTGCACATGTACCCTAGAACATAAATTATAATTTTAAAAATTAGGTGATGTACACAAAGCACTTTACATATCCCTAAAATTCCTGCATATGTTCCTTACCCATGGCATCTGTCCATCCACCCAGAGCAGGGACCAATTCTGATTTCTAGCTGGATCTCCAGTAACTCAACACAAAGGAGAAGCAGAGTATACTGAGCAAAGGGCCTGAAGCGAAGATAGTAGATCTTATCAAGCAAAAGGTAAGGTCAAATGTAGATGTCTCAGCTGCACGCTGACAAGCACCACTCACCTTATCTTCTCATTGACATCACCCTTCCTATAATCATCCAGACTGAAAATCTGCTATCATTCTGCTCTTTCATGCCTGGTACACCCGATTAGTTCCTCACTCCATCTCCTGTTCCTTCCCTAGTCTCTATTTCCCTTAGATAAGGCCTCCTCAAATGACCTCTAACTTACTCAAATTGCTTCCTTAGTTAAATTAATACATATATATTTATCTTTAATAATAATTTAGTTCACCAAATATTTCCAACTTTACTCTTTCCCAGCACATAATGGGATTATGCTTCCTGGTGCCTGAGCAGTGAGGTGTTTGAGTAGATATGACCCACCCCTACCCATCCCACTCTCTTACTTTCAGATATAGCATGTAGTTGCCACTCTGAGGAACTCCAGAGCTCTCTTTTCCTTCTCTCTCAAGAAGGAAATCTCAATAGATTCTGTCTCAAGAAACCACTTTCTTTGTTCATGTATAAAAGACAACTCCTTGTTTGCTAAACTTGGATCATGAGATTGCAGAAATGCAGTCACATCTTCAGACTCCACTTCTAATTGTAGTCCTCTTGCTATTTCCATCACATCTACAGTGACCCCCTCCACTGAAGTCTTGAACTCCCTCAAAGTCATGCATGAGGGTTGGAATTTACTTCTTCCAAACTCCTGTTAATGTTGACATTTTAACCTCCACTAATCACAAATGCTTTTAATAGCACCTAGAATATTGAACCCTTTCCAGAAGCTTTTCAGTGTACTTTGCCCAGATTCATCAGTGAATGAAGTAATAATATGGGGGTGGCAGTATATGCATGAAAATGCTTTTGCTGAATTATTTACAACATGAAAAATTGACTGCAATGTAAAAAACTAATGGTAGAGAAATGGTTAAAAACCTACAATTGTGTGCAACTACCTAAACATTTAATATGATATGTCTACTACATTGGAAATGAGGTAACACTGAAAATTGATGGTTCTAAAAGATATATAACATAGTAAAGGTATATAATATGTGAATGTGATGACAGAAGAAAAAACTTGAATTACCAAATTATCAAAAATGATATATTGAGACAAATACTACATGATCTCACATAAATGTGGAATCTTAAAAAGTTGAACTCAATAGAATCAGAGAGTAGAATGGTGATTACCGGGCTTGGTGCAGGTAGATATCGGTCAAAAGATACAAAATTTTACTCAGGAGGAATGAGTTCAAGAGAGCTATTGTATAACATGGTGATTATAGTTGATAACAATGTATTGTATAACTGAACATCACTAACAGAGTAGATTTTGTGTTCTCACCATAGAAAAATAAGTATGTGAGGTAATGCATACATTAATTGAGCCATCCCAAACTGTATAGATATTTTGAAACGTCACATTGTACATAATAAATATATACAATTTTTGTTTACCTGCTAAAACATAAATACAATTTTAAATGATACATTGAATTATATACACATTGAAGAAGAATTAAGACTGCAAGAAAATGCAGCAAAATGCTAATAGTTATATTTATCCATTTTTTCTAACTTTCTGTAATTTTATGATATATTGCTGATGAAGAAACCAAATTTTATTAAATATCGATTCTCTGCTCCTTAGCTGTCCTTAGACTCTGAGGAGAGCAACAGAGAGAGTATTTGGGTTTTTTTAGTTTTTGGTCTTCCTTCCTTCCTTCCTTCCTTCCTTCCTTCCTTCCTTCCTTCCTTCCTTCCTTCCTTCCTTCCTTCCTTCCTTCTTTTTTCCCTCCCTCCCTCCCTCCCTCCTTTCCTTCCTTCCTTCCTTCCTTCCTCCCTCCCTCCCTCCCTCCCTCCCTCCCTCCCTCCCTCCCTCCCTCCTTCCTTCCTTCCTTCCTTCCTTCCTTCCTTCCTTCCTTCCTTCCTTCCTTCCTTCCTTCCTTCCTTCCTTCGATGGAGTTTCGCTCTTGTTGCCCAGGCTGGATTGCAGTGGCGCAATCTCGGCTCACTGCAACCTCCACCTCCTGAGTTCAAGCGATTCTCCTGACTCAGCCTCCTGAGTATCTGGGACTACAGGCGCACACCACCATGCCCGCCTAATTTTTGTATTTTTGGTAGAGATGGGGTTTCACCGTATTGGCCAGGCTGGTCTCCAACTCCTGACCTCAAGTGATCCGTCCGCCTCGGCCTCCCAAAGTGCTGAGATTACATGCATGAGCCACCGCACCCAGCCGAGAAAGCATTTGATAGTATGAAGCAGGCCATGACTTAAAAGAGAATTAAACTTTTGCACAGAAGTACAGTATAGAATTCTCACCAAACGGCCGGGCGCGGTGGCTCAAGCCTGTAATCCCAGCACTTTCGGAGGCCGAGACGGGCGGATCACGAGGTCAGGAGATCGAGACCATCCTGGCTAATATGGTGAAACCCCGTCTCTACTAAAAAATACAAAAAACTAGCCGGGCGAGGGGGTGGGCGCCTGTAGTCCCAGCTACTCGGGAGGCTGAGGCAGGAGAATGGCGTAAACCCGGGAGGCGGAGCTTGCAGTGAGCTGAGATCCGGCCACTGCACTCCAGCCTGGGCGACAAAGCGAGACTCCGTCTCAAAAAAAAAAAAAAAAAAAAAAGGAATTCTCACCAAACAACTGATAGTGAAAGCTTGATTATGTATAAAAGGCCACAGTAAATGCTTTTTACAATTTTAGGTGGCTGCATAGCGTTGAGTCTCAGATCACTGTACTAATGAGGATAATAAGGGTATTCCCCAGATTTAATGTGACGATTAAATGAGATAATACATATAAATGCTAAGAACAGAACCTGGACTACAGTGAATTTTCAATATGTCAACTGTTTTGGTTATTGGATTTGTTTTTCTTTGATTATTAATACTTGGTTACAGTGCCCCCATGTGTCTATACATTGCAATACTTCTGGTCTTTAAAAGGACTTCTTAATACTTTAGATTAATGCATTTGAAATGACAGTTCTAAGGCCATACATGCATTGTCAACTCATGGTTTATATACGCTATGAAGATTAAATAGCTCCTTTAAAAATAAAGTGTGTTATCACTGAATATAAAAGTAACATATGTTCACTGTAGAAACTTTGGAAAATATTGAGAACTGTACAGAATTCTAGTCACTTATGTACAACTACCTAGATATTTTATGTATTTTATGTATTCTATATATGCATTTTTACAAATTGGGATCTGTGCATTTTTATGTTATATTAAATTTTAGAATACATGTAAAATACATTATTAAAGCAAGAGCAGAAATAAAACCATGAGGCTACTGGGGGTTATCCCATTAAACAGAAGCTGGTGTCATCACCACGGTCTCTCATGTTCCTCATTCATTGGCAACTAAAGTACGTACATTAAACTCGAGTGGAAAAATGCTTTAAAGTGAAAGAAAGTCCAATCTGACTTAGAAGTACAAGGTTGTATTATATTATACCTTACATATAATTTGAGGAGAGATATGTAAGAATCATTTTGTTGGCCAGGTGCAGTGGCTCAAGCCTGTAATCCCAGCACTTTGGGAGGCCGAGGTGGGTGGATCACGAGGTCAGGAGACTGAGACCATCCTGGCTAACATGGTGAAACCTCATCTCTACTAAAAATACAAAAAATTAGCCGGGCGAGGTGACGGGCACCTGTAGTCCCAGCTACTCGGGAGGCTGAGACAGGATAATGGCGTGAACCAGGGGGCAGAGGCTGCAGTGAGCCAAGATTGCGCCACTGCACTCCAGCCTGGGTATAAGCTTTAAAGCTCATATTTAAAGCTCATCATCAATGGAGGCCAAAACCACTAAGTGAAAGGCTTTCGGTGAATAGGATATTCATCAGCTCTCAAAAGATCATATTTATCATTTCAAATACATATCAAATTGTGTCTGTTCTGAACATATACAGACCCCTTTTCTTGTCATTATTCTTTAAACAATACAGTATAACAACTATTTACATAGCATTTACATTGTATTATAAGTAATCTAAAATGATTTAAAGTGTATGGGAGGATGTGGGTTGGTTATATGCAAATACTATGCCATTTATATCAAGGACTTAAGTATCCTCAGATTTTGGTATCTTGGGGAGGTCTTGGAACCAATTCTCCATGGATACTGAGGGAGGACTGTATAACAGTGTTGGTCACAATACAAATTCCTGGACACCCCTTGTCCCCAACCAAGATTCTGATTAGTTAGTCTGGGGTGGTGGAGAGGGAGGGAGCAGGAATTTACATTTCTAAACAGCTCATAGGCAATGCTGATTTTGCTGATCCATGGACCTGAGTTTGAATAGCACTGAATTATAAAACTTTGAAATTACAAAGTGTCTGTGAGTCCATAGTGATGAGAAAGAGAGAGAGATAAATGATGGATACGGGTGATAAAGCTCATATTTATAGAGGAATGCCAGCTAGCAAATGTCAAGGAATTAGAGATTTAGGAGGAAAAATCACCATTTTGTAGTTCCCAATGCAATAACTGATTCAGGTAAAGATCATTAATGGAGGCCAAAACCATTAAGTGAAAGGCTTTTGGGGAATGGGATATTCATAAGCTCTCAAAAGATCATATTTATCCTTTCAAATACATATCAAGTCACTTATTAACAGCAGAGGAAAACAATTATATTTTTATCATGGAAAAAGCTAGTAATAAATTTAGTGTCACCAATGAGAGGACAAACTGACACTATATATTCCCTAGTGGATATGGTGGGAAGTGCAATAGCATCTGTAGAATATTCTTGCCAAAAATGTTTAACCTGAATCCAATCATGAAGAAACAGACAAATCCAGACTGTGGGACATAAATTGTCTGGCTTGGACTCCTTAAAAATTTCTAGGACATGAAAAACTAGGAAAAGGTGGGGAAAATATTCTAAATTAAAAGTGACATGGCCAAATGCAATAGATTCTGGATCAAACAAGTTCTGTAGATGATATTGGGTATCCTGGGGGAATTTGCTTATAGACTGTTTGATAATATTGAATTAATGCTTGAAGTTTTATGTGTAAATTAATGGCACTGTGGTTATATAGAAGAAGGGCTATTCTAAGGAGATACACAATAAAGTAAGTGTGAAGTGTCAGGATGATTGCAACTGTGTGTGTGTGTGCATGCACGTGTGGGCACATGTGTAGCAGAAAGTGGTGGTGAGGGGGGCGGGTAGAAAGAGAGAGAAACAGGAAGAGAAAAGAAGCCCAAATATGGTTACACAGGAGAAGGGTGATTCTAAGGAGATACACAATAAAGTACTTACGTGTAAAGTGTCAGGATGATTGCAACTGTGTGTGTGTGTGTGTGTGTGTGTGTGTGTGTGTGTAGCGGGAGACACTGGTGACAGAGCGAGACTCCGAGACTCCATCTCAAACAAACACACACACACAAATATTATGATACAATGAATTTAGCTATAATGTGGCACATACAGGTTTTACTATTAAATCTCTTTGTTTCTAGAAACTAAATGGGTCTACAGGATACAGTGTTTCTTGGGCCAAAAACCTAAAAGATATCTTCCTTTCCCCCTTGGATCCTACATCCACCAGCAAATCCTGTCAGTTCACCCTTCAAAATACCTCTCCCTTCTGACCACTTCTCAATCCCACCACCATGAGGCCACCACCAATTCTCGCCTGGATGGCTGCATTCTCCACACAGAATTCTGCCAAGAAGGTCTTCTAACAGTGAACATCTGATTACATCATTCACCTGCTTTAAACCTCTCCATTCACTCCTTTCCCTAGCTGATGCCCACTTTCTATTTCTCCCACCTGTCTCCCTATCCGGCCATACCGGCCTCAATGCCCTTCTGTCACTCCCAGCTTGTTACTGCCTCACAGCTCTTAAACTTGCTGTTCTCCAACTTAGAATACACCTTCCTCAGGTCTTCAATGTTGTAGGTCTCCAACCAAAAGTGTAGAGGGGTGTTTTCTGAATCCTTATGTAAATGAGCCTTACACTCCCTGCCATTCCCTACCTCTAATTTACTCATGTACTTTCTTTTTCTTTTCTTTTCTTTTCTTTTCTTTCTTTTTTTTTTTTTTTTTCGAGACAGTCTCTCCCTGTCACCCAGGCTGGAGTTCAGTAGTTCAGTGGCACAATCTCGGCTCACTGCAACCTCTGCCTCCCAGGTTCAAGTGATTCTCCTGCCTCAGCCTCCCGACTAGCTGGGACTACAGGCATGTGCCACCTCGCCCGGCTAATTTTTTGTATTTTTAGTAAAGATGGGGTTTCACCATGTTGGCCAGGATGGTCTCGATCTCTTGACCTCGTGATCCGCCCGCCTCGGCCTCCCAAAGTGCTGGGATTACAGACGTGAGCCACTGCGCCCAGCCTATGTGTGTGTGTGGGTTTTGTTTTTTTGGTTTTTTTTTTTTTTTTTTTTTTGGTAACTGCTTAGTTTCCTTATATCCTTAAAATGGAGTTGATATTTGCTATGCCTCCCTCATAAGATTTGGTGAGAACGAAATGAGATATTTGTGAAAATACTACTTATATGGTTAAGTCATCTAATAACCATCTTTTTTGTGTGTGTGGTACTTTCAAGGTAAAGTGTGGTATCTTATGCTTAAAGTAATTCAACACTGTGCTAAAAATCTGGTGGACTGGAACCCCTGTGACATTATTAAATTATGTTATTACGTTAAAATACTCACTGGCACTGCCAAAGGAGGTCTCTCTATTTCTGGCTGTCCCTCTGTGTCTCTGTCTCTATCTCTGTGGTGAGAAAGCTCATGCAAGCGAGAGTCGGCCAACTCGAGGTTTGCAAAGCAGAACACAGCGGAGGGTCGCTCTTTTTAGGTTAATTCCTCCGCACAGTCAACACACTGCAGGAATTCAGTCGGCCTCCAAGACTGCCTCTCGGTACCACCTACCGGGAGCTAGAACTGCAGGGCTCCTTCCATACCTGGTCTTCCTTAGTTTGGTAAAACCCAGTTTGTTCATTATCAAAACATAGTCATGTTCGGGCTGGGCACAGCGGCTCATGCCTGTAATTGCAGTACTTTGGGAGGCCGAGGAGGTCAGATTACCTGAGGTCAGGAGTTTGAGACCAACCTGGCTGACATGGTGAAAACCCCGTCTCTACCAAAAATACAAAATTACCCAGGTGTGGTGGCATATGCCTGTAGTCCTAGCTACTCAGGAGGCAGACAGGAGAATCTCTTGAACCCAGCAGGTGGAGGCTGCAGTGAGCCAAGATCGCACCACTGCACTCCAGCCTGGGTGAGACAGGGTGAGACAGAGTGAGACTCTGCCTTAAAAAAAAAAAATATATATATATATATACACACACACACACACACACACACACACACACACACACACACACACCAGTCACTGTGGGTGTTTTATTTATTCGCCATTATTCATTCTTATGCCCTGTCGAGATTTTTGTCATTTACAATGCTTAGAAAATCAGATAGAAATATTTATCTGATATTCACTTTTCAGAAAATGTAACTGATATTTACCTTTATCTCAAAGATTTAAGATTTATTCTTTAACTCTTTAGGCAAGGAATATTTCAGAAGTGTTATGCTTTTGTTGCTATTAAATCCATGGCAGCATGCTATTTTGATAAGTTAAGTTTTACCTTGTTACAGATAAATGATAGAGTAAAATTACTTGGCATTTAGGATTTTTGTTAAATATTAATAAGTAGATTTTAGTCACTCTTGTCACATACAAGAAAGTCACAATGTGAGATGATAGGTACGTTAATTTGCTTTACTATAGTAATCATTTTAGTATCTATATGTGTCCTAAAACATCATAACACAAACCTCAAATATACACGATAAAATTCATTTTAAAGAATACACAAAATAAAATAAAAATATAAAGATAAACACCTGAAAGGAATGCACAAAATAAAAATGAAATAAAATGTATGACAATAATAAATATCAAGCCTCTTTCTCTTGTCTGTCAAGAAATATTTTGCTACTGTCCACCTAGTTTTTTCCCGTCCCTCAGTCTCGGGCTTTATTAGTAGACCAGGGTGAAGAGTGCACAGGTGTATGTATGTGCATGCATGTGCATGTGTGTGTGTTGGAGGGCAGACAAGATCATACTGCAGAGAGCAGGAGGGAATTGCCAAATAAAGACTGATAAAATTAACTCAAAAAGAAAGCTTCGAGACCAGCCTGGCTAGGCCAACATAGTGAAACTCCATCTCTACTGAAAAATACAAAAATTAGCCTGGCATGGTGGTGCGCACCTGTAGTCCCAGCTACTCGGGAGGCTGAGGCAGGAGAATCGCTTGAACCTGGGAGGTGGATGTTGCAGTGAGCTGAGCTCGCGTCACTGCACTCCAGCTTGGGTGATGGAGTGAGACCTCGTCTCAAAAAAAAAGAAAGCAAGTGACTGATGGAGGAAAATAGACTGAATCCCTGGATCCCAGGGAAGAAAGGAGAAAAGCATGAGAAGGGTACACGTTTTGGGGAGAATATTAACAGAGATTTTAAGGAATAGCTGCTATATGGGGGGAGATGTTGAAATGACAGGAAAATGCTGCTTTATAAGTTTTGCTCTACATGAAGAATGCATTTGCCCACCACACCCAACACATACACCCAGGGGCTTTCTAAAGTGAAGATTTGGGTTCCTTTCAGTATTTTAACAGGCTGTTTTCTTCAACTTTTACTTTTACATCATGCCAAGACTGGGCCATAAAGGGCTTGACTTAATTCAGATTACCAAGATACATGAGCACCAGAGGGCATTTTTTGTAGAAGTAAGTTAGTGACTTCCAATTTAAGGTTACTAAGAAGATTCCATAAAAACACACACAGAGAAATTGTAAGGGAAGATACATATTTGAGATTTTAATTACGTTCCAAAAAAGAAAAGTTCTACTACGAAGCATTTAACATTGCCACTCCCCTGAGATCTCCCTGAAATCAGGAAACTTTTTGCCAGTCTTTCATGTTTTTTATATCTCTGTTATTGAACTTAATTTATTCTGCCTAGTAAATTTTTTCTAAGAACATTTTTATTATAGAAGTAATGTATGTTGGCCTGATTTATTCTTAATTGCATGTGGTAAGTTCACTGAAGACAGAGACTATACCTTATTAGTAAAACAACGTCAGAACACCTAACAGCACAGACCCTGGAGTGAGACACACCTGAAT
The DNA here is from genome assembly GCF_037993035.2 of Macaca fascicularis. Classification (NCBI taxonomy): domain Eukaryota; kingdom Metazoa; phylum Chordata; class Mammalia; order Primates; family Cercopithecidae; genus Macaca; species Macaca fascicularis. The sequence goes on along the minus strand of NC_088376.1, from coordinate 63,635,558 downwards.
TTGAATCTTGGCTCTGTTGCTACTCCTCAGTTAAATATCAAGTAGTTTTTTTGTGGTGGTTGTTGTGTAATCTTGTTTAGACTCAGTACACTCATCTTTAAAATTTAGATTATGCCTGTTTCTCTTTGGGCAGTTGTGAACATTAAATGGGAAGATGTATGAAAGTGCTTAGCACACAGTGCCTGGCACCCACAAGTACTCATCCCACAGTAACTATTATTACCTGTGTGTCTAGTTTATTATTTGAATCTCTACCACGTAGCACAGAAGGTAGTGCTCGGATCTTTGCTGAACAAATAGCTAAGACGAGAGAAGAAAATCGTTAAGAGGAATCCAAGGGCTGGCATCCTTGGTTTATTTTACCCCCTTTTTTTTCCCTCTGTGACCTTAAGATTTGGAGTCCTAGGGTCTGCTATGGATGATTGAGCTCTGCTTCCAGCCCCAAATGAGCCTTGTTGGAAGTGGGGTAGGAGGAAAGTGTTGTCTGTTTGTACCAGGGCCTCCCTGGGAGTTCTGAGCTTCTCAGGGGACTTCCATTCCAATCTCCAGCTCCTCTGCCCACTCACCTGCCCTCCCGCCCAATGCCTCTGGAAAGTTTCCTAGAGATGGGAACTTCCAGTGACTAACCTGTACCTTTGTAGGGTCAGTGGGAGTGAGGGACCCTCTAAAATACCATCTCCTGCAGTAAGCATTTCTTGTTTCCCTGGTTAAAAAGAGTATCTCCCGTAATCGCACATAGCATTTATTGCCCTAATCTAGCTGCTAGCTTTATGTTGTTTCCTGCTGTAAATTGTGGGTCTCTGAGAGCAAAGTCTAGGTCTGGTTCCTGTTTGATCAGTACAATGAGCTGCACATATGTTTCCAAGCAATGGCTGTTAAACTGAATTCCAAGGAAGCGAGACTCGGGGCTGTAGCCTAGAGCTGAGCCCTGAGCCCCTAAACTCCAAGGTGCTACCCCGATCACCAGACCTTTAAGTAAATACACTCTGCTCCCTATGGCAGAACACAGCCTCTGAGTAATTAGCAGCCTGAAGTTCATTGTTTAAGATTCACTGGAGGAAGTTCCCAGCAATAGATTTCAAAAAAGCTGGCAGGAATCCAGAAGAAAAGCTTTATTTAGGAAATAAGAAAGCTTTATTTAGGGAACATGAATTTACAAGATGTTAACATTACCCCTTTTCCACTCCACAATTTGAAGTTCGTTTTTTACACCACCCAGCTATTACATAGGAGCATGGTGGAAATTCAATACCTGTTACAGCTGGAAACAATCTGGAAGAATTCTGACTCTATTAGCAGACAGCTTACTAAAACTTTGTTCTAGTAGTCATATACAATTAATAATGTAGTAATTTATTTGGTCCCAAATGTGACTACTATATTCAAAGTCATCCAATGTGATAAAAATTTGTAGAACATTATACATTTTCATTCCCAGTGAGCATTGCCACAGTTTGCTAAAGTTTCTGGCTGAAAAATAAATATTTTCTAGATATCATTCTAAGTTGTTTAACTAAATGTAAATGAAATAACATCTCAGGAAAAGTTTGTCATCTCAATAATTTGATTTCCTCATTTGGCATAGAAAAACAATTACCCTTTCAACTTCATCAGTGTCTCTGTTGAGACTTGGATTTTTCAGTCTCAGTTCTGCTTGAAGAATGCCAAAGTGTCTCCTCTTGATTTCATGTGGCTCTTCACAAATCCAGTTAATTTCCTGAACCCCTGGGCCAGCCCATCCCCTGTGAGGGCACAGCAGGGTTGCACATACCAGTTCCGGTCACTGCAAAGCTTCTTCACTTTGAACATTCTGGTGATGTCCTCAGCAGTCAGAGCTCCAGGCATGTCTTGTTTGTTGGCTAATAGAACAACAGGCACATTTTTAATGTGTTCATTCTTCAAAATGTGCTCAAACTGTCTCCGAGACTCTTCCAGTCGCTGTTTGTCTGTGCTGTCCACAACATACACCAACCCATCAGTGTTCTCACAGTAACAGCCCCAAACAGTTCTCATTTTTTCCTGTCCTCCAACATCCCAGACTGTGAGCGAAAGACTCCTTTCCAACTCGATCATCTCCACATTGAAACCTATTGTAGGGATGGTGATAATATCCTTAGCAAGCTTTAATTTATAAAGGAGAGTAGACTTCCCAGCTGAGTCAAGTCCCAAAAGAAGAATTTGGGCTTGTTTGGTTTGGGGATTTTTAGAACCCAGCAAACCCATTTTAGCTTTTCTCTTTCTCTCGCTCTCTCTCTCTCTCTCTCTTTAAATACCTTTTCTTACTTTCTTTCTTTGTTTCTTCGAATGGCCAGAGACAATGTGTCCTTTCTGGATCTCGCATGAAAATGTTAGGAAGAAAGAAGAAAGCAAATGCTTCATGCTGTATTCTAAGAACAAGAACCTAGATGTGTTTATGTTGTAGCTTATCAACTTGATTATGGGCAAACAGTATTTTATTTGCAGTCCCAGCCAATCCTGAGGTATCTGTGGTGTGAGTAACCAGCCAATGCCATGGTGACTCAAAGGGGAAATTCTCTGTAAATGAGTAAGATTAGGAGAGGCCTACCTGGCTGCAGTTTTGTTTTCTTTCAGGTGCTAGAAATCTAGAGGAAACTGAAGGTTCAACATGCAGAGGAGCATGGTTTAGCAGCAGAACAAAAACTTAACTTTTCATTTTAACTAACTTTTAACTTAAATTTAACTAAACTTTTTGTGTAACTTTTTGTAGAACTTCTCTAGGTATTCAACCATTTATCTTATCCCAATTGTAAATAAGGAACCAGGCTTCTTAAGTCGTGAAGAGAGAGTTATTCTCATATTCTGTCTGCAGTATCTTAAATCTCCCTTGTCCAGATTACTCACTAGGAAACCTTAAACCACCCAAGGTTATCTGAACCTTACTCACTAATCACATACAGAATCACTTTCTTTAAACTTCTAGGCAGAGAATTTACATGACTGCAGTCACAAAACCAAATATATGAGGGGGAATTTATAACACAAACACTTTTACATTAAGCAGTCCAATTAAAGATGGCAAATAAATACATGTAGTTATTTCCTCTTCTTCCCACGACGCCACAGAATAATGGTAAAGGCATTAAAAGAACATATAGGCTGGGCATGGTGGCTCATGCCTGTAATCCCAGCACTTTGGGAGGCCGACGTGGGTGGATCACGAGGCCAGGAGATCAAGACCAACATGGTGAAACTCCATCTCTACTAAAAATACAAAAAAATTAGCTGGGCGTGGTGGCCCATGCCTATAATCCCAGCTACTCAGGAGGCTGAGACAGGAGAATCGCTTGAACCAGGGAGTTGGAGGTTGCAGTGAGCCCAGATCGCACCACTATACTCCAGCCTGGTGACACTGAGACTCCGTCTCAAAATAAACAAACAAACCAAAAATACCATGTAAATCTATAACAAAACAACAAGATAATTCATCACAGGGTGAGAGATTTTAACAAAATTCTGGAAAATGGAAACTAGATGGAAAAATGAGTGGTAACTGATATAGCAGGATAAAGCCAAGCCTTGGAGTGCTGATGCACAGGAGATAGACAAGGTGACAGGTATGGCAGAGAGAAGGGATGAAATAAAGGACTAAAAACAGAAGAAGGTTAACAAGAGGCCAAAATAAACAGAACACACACACACACACACACACACTCTCTGTCTCTCTCTCTCTCTCTCTCTCTCACACACACACACACACACACACACACACACCCCTCTGCTGGCTGTCTTCACCAACTAGATATTTATTCCCAGGCAAAATACTGAAGAGTTTTTTATTAAAGAAATTGAAAGATCTCAGAAAAAAGACCTCCATTTTTGACAGTTGGGAGTTTCTGACCATAATGCCTAAGTCAACATGTAATTAACCTATAGCCAACCTGGCAGTTGGCAAACTTGCTCACATACATAGAATTCCCAATCAGCTTTGCAGTGCACAGAAGTTTCTATACTTAATGCATAGCATGCCTTCAATATGAATAAGAGAGAGATCAAGATAAAAATAAGAACTTTTAAGAAAGCTTAAACAGAGCTAATGAAGGGAATAGAAGAACATTTTCATTAAATTCTAATTACTATTTTTGTACAGACTTGAGAAGACATTACATCCATAAGACAAAAAATGGATGGTATTAAACAGACCACTCAGAGAATAAAATTAAAACTCCTAAAAATAAAAAACACAAATTTCAAAAAATTTTAAAGAACAGTAATACCTGTAGGCTGGAAGACATGTTGAAGGAGTCTTTCAGAAAGTTGAAGATAGAAAATATGGAAGAAAAGATAAGAAATATAGTGGATGAACTCAGAAGTCTTAACTCAGAAGTCTGATTTGTAGGACTTATTCCAGAGAGAAAAAAAAATATGCACAAGAGGAAATTATAAAGAAATAATACAGGACCACTTTCCAAAGCTAAAGAATGAACTTGCCAGATTGAAAGACTTCCCTCAATGCTTACCAACATGATTTTTAAAAGAGCTATACAATGTGATATACATGTTTTTTTATTAAAACTAAAAATTTATTTAGTTTTTATACAAAATAAGTAGACTATTTTAGATGCAGAAAGCACACGTATGAAGAAATTCTGTAACCCTTTTTAAAGAATTAAGTTCTTAACCAACTCACTATGTCTCAGAGGCCAAAGATACCATTTTCATTTGTTCATTGATTTATTCATCTAACCATTCAGGAAATAAACATATTGATTGCCTAGTCTGTGCTAGATGCCAGGGAGGTCACAAAGATAAACTAGGCTTGCCTTTAGTTGGCTTTCACTGGGGAGAAGGTAAAAGACATGTGACCTAATAAAAATAAATACAAAGCCAAAAAATTACACATGCTGCAAGAAAAGAAAGGCTAATGTATTCTGGATATTCATAGACTCCTTCAGAATGAAAGGCGTCAGAGAAATCTTCCTGGAGAAGGTTAAGTATTGAACCAGGCCTTGTAGAGACACGTGAGGGCATACGTGAAAGAAACATTCTGTGAGAGCAAAGTCTTAGAAACGGGAAAATATGGGAATGTATATGGAAAACCAACTGTATATGGATAAGTAGGGGTTTCTTCCATAAACATGTTGAACTATCATGAGAAAACCATAAGATAAATCTAGATTATAGGCCATGCTGCAAGACAACAGGCTTGGACTCTTCAAGATAGGTCCATGTCATGAAAGACAAAAGGAAAAAAAAGTATCAGGGGAAGAATGTTCTAAATAAAAGATATACGACTTCTAAATGCATTGTGTAAACTTTTATTGGATCCTGTGTCAATAATAGTGATTAAGGAAATTATTATAACAATTATGACCATTCAAATTGGGGAAACTTGATTATGAACTATATATTAGATGGTATTATTTATCAATGATAAATTTCTTGAAGGCAATGATTCTATTGTTATGTAGGAAGATGATTTTGTTTCAAGGAGATACAGGCTAAAGTACTTAGAGGTGATATCAGCAAGTTAATTTCAACCGGCTCAGCAAACACATGCACACAAAGATATGTATATGAGAGGGAGGAAGTGTGTGTAAATATGGCAATAGTTGGTGGCTCTAGGTCAGAGGTATTGAGTGTTCATTTTGCTATTTTTTAACTTTCCTCTAGATTTGAAATTTTTGAAAACAACATGTTGAAAAAAAGAATATAATTGAAATAAGCTAATAAAATTAGACTACAGGCCATAGTAATACAGAAAAATAATTCAGCTTACTTAGGGGTAAGTCTATACTTCCAAAGGTGAATTTAGGGACTGTGACTGCACTACTACTTAAGCTCTTTCTCACCTCCATATTTTCAACAAATTAAAATTTTTCTCTTTTTTTTTTTTTTTGAGACGGTCTCGCTCTGTCGCCCGGGCTGGAGTGCAGTGGCCGGATCTCAGCTCACTGCAAGCTCCGCCTCCCGGGTTTATGCCATTCTCCTGCCTCAGCCTCCCGAGTAGCTGGGACTACAGGCGCCTGCCACCTCGCCCGGCTAATTTTTTTGTATTTTTTAGTAGAGACGGGGTTTCACCGTGTTAGCCAGGATGGTCTCGATCTCCTGACTTGTGATCCGCCCGTCTTGGCCTCCCAAAGTGCTGGGATTACAGGCTTGAGCCACCGCGCCCAGCCAACAAATTAAAATTTTTAAAAGAAGTTAAACATTTATTTCATATTAAACTCAATGATTTGAGTGCTTTATGAGGTCTACTGTTGGTATTGGGGACATCCTTTAATACATTTTTGCTGTAATGAGCATGATCATACATATATGCCTTCACCATTTCCCATCTCACCAATTATATCTTGTTTTTGAGATAGCCAAACAAATGAGGGCTTAAATTCTGCATGAATATTATATCCATATAAGAATATTATTCTCTTCTATGAAAAGAAATAAAATAATTTCTTTGTCAATGCTAATTGTCATAAAAGAATCTACAAATGTTTCAATATCCTTTCTTACTGTCCCAAAACATTTATGGATTCACTTGTCCCAGCCAAACTTGAGGGAAGGCAAGGTATTTGTTTTCTGTAAATCATTCTAAGATTACGCAAATAAAGGTAGACTTGTGAGAGAGTTACTGGCAGACTCTGTGGTGTCACAGGAAATTTTTTTTTTAATATGGGAATGAAAGAAACATTTTCTTTAATTTCTTATCATGGAGGTGTGAGGCAAAAAGTCCTAAATTAGAAGCTCAACCATGTACTGACCAAGCAAAAATACAGAAGCTTATCTCTTGGAAGAAGGTGCAACGTATTCCATTATCTTTATTTTTCACAGATAAAGAAGAAAGAATCAGGATGCAGCTGTGTAAATTGCTTAGCTTACAGAGACTTGGAACATCCCCTACCTTCCCTACAATAACTTTTTTTTGGTCTTTTTAAAAATAAATGTTTGGAAAATTGAAGTATAACACATATATAGAAAAATACAAAAATCATAAATATATAGCTCAAAGAGTTACCAAAAATTGAAAATACCCATGTAACCTCCACTAAGGCCAGGATTAATTTTTAACTTTCCTTTTTTTATTTTTTGCAAGTAAAAATGCAAGACCTCATGTATTTCTATACCCGTAATGAGAAATATGCTCTGTTCCTGAACAACAGTCACTCTTTGTCCTAGTTGAGATTCTTTGAAGCTGCAAAGAATGATATATCCTAATCTATAAAGATTTCCCCAGAGCTGTTTCCATCAAACTGAACCAGCACTTTCACCCACATCACCAAAAGTTTTTTACTTTCACATTGGTAGATCATTGGATGTGAGTTCAAATCTAGCCTCTGGCACTCACTAAATATTAAATAGTTGTCATAATTATATAAAATAAATGTGAAAAAAAATTATCAAAGAGCCCCGCCCATGGTTGATACAAGTTTTCTCCCTCTTCTCTCACAATTTTTGTGTCTTAGCTAACATTTTTAAATACCTGTGATTCTTAACCTTTTCCAGATGAGAAACAATCTGATAATTCCCATAAAAGTATTCCATTGGGAGAACAAACCACCATGTGCTGGACCCCTTCCCCAACACCCCATTTTTATCCAGCCCACCCTCAATAAGATAAAGAAGAATAGAGAGATGACACACCAAAGGGGCAGTCTGAGGGCTATGTCTGGAACTTGGGAGCAATAGTTGCACCCCTTTGCCTTGGTGAAGATGGGGAATTTATTTAGGGATGGATGACTCAGATATCTTTGGCCCTAGCTACCTGCAAAGCTCTCAGTATCCTGGGTGCCTACCTAGTCAGCAGCAACGGGGCCCAAAAGAACTCAACTATGCAACCTGACTGCCATTGACCTAATTGGTTCCCTTTTCACTTCCGTGAAATAATGATCCAAATGGTTCTCACAGGTCTCTATTTTTTACAGCTGCTCATCTCTCTTCAAACTCAAGAAAAATCTTTGATTATTCATTCAACATTTATTGAGTATACACTAAATGGCAGGCACTGTCTATCTTCTGTCTTCAGAATAACTGATGGTTCACCATTTAAGAAGTAACTAAAAGTTGAAACATTTAAAAATATTTTTTAAATGCTCTATACACAGCCTTCGAATTTTAGAAAAGAAATATTTTACTATAAAAGCATTTAAAACTATTTAAATAATCTAAAACATTTAAAACTTAATGTGATTATGAGTCTCACTTTTCTCTTTGTTCACATACATATGTAATTTTTACATGCTTCATTCATTCAATACACTTCTATTGAGCATGTAATATGTCTGTATATAATTCAAGACACTGGCAATTGTCTGTGTATAATCAAAGCAGTCTTCATTTTCAAGGAACTAACAATCTAATGAAAGAGACCAACACTTACTAACAGTATGAATGTTGCTATAAATAAGGTAACAGGACTTAGGAGGCTGCAAGTCAGTGTCAAGTCAACATGGCTCATTATGGGACGCTCACATCTTCTATCTGTCCAAACTGGGACTGTTTTGAAAGTGGAAGGGGTACTAGTAATGAGTACACCAGCAAACAGGTGTAAACAGGCTTAAGAAAATTAGGCTGTATGGTCATTTTAGAATAGGCCACTGAGACTTGCCTGGCTTCATGAAAGGAAGCTTGAGCTAATTTTAGGATGAAAGAGAACAAGGGTTGCATAGCTACTTTTCAAATGTGTCCACTGTCACTCACTGACATTCTCCTTCTAGTCTTTCTAAAGGATAAACTAAGAAACCAAAGTGTTAAAAAGATATAATGGGATATAACGTGTACTTGACACAGTTGTCATGACTTCCTTCTGACTCCAAAGGGAACAGACAGCAAAAGTGAGGGTTGTTAGGGTTAAAGTTGTTTCACTTCTCTCTCTTCACCCTCCTACTCTCCTTCCGTCCCCCTGCTTTTCTCCTTTTGCCCCAACTCCTTTCAATTTGTTTCTTTCCCCTTTCCTATTTTCTGTCTGATTAGGTCAGGTCAGTAAAATGCTAGTGCTCAGGAATAATTAGTATTACATTTTAAAGGATTGCCCTATTATTACATATTACAGCCTAGATAAACATGTTTCTCACTTCACAAATTGGGTTTTGTTTTTGTTTGTGTTTTCGCTTTTTGATTTTCTATAACCTGAACCAACAGTAAATCTTTCCTTGAGGGCAATCAAGTTCCTTCCCACCAGCCTCTATTATCTCTGTCCCCAGCTCCAAACCACAAGGCTGTAGATGGAACTTGTAGCAACTTTCTCCTGTTTGCACTGATTGACTTTAAAAGTAAAATAATTCTGTACAAATTTGCAACATGGTCAAGGAGCATCAAAATGTAAACCAAGAGCCTTCAGAGTTTCAACGTTTCTTCTTGAAATATAATGGTTGTCAATTTGATCATAATAGAAAAGTTAATCTCCTGCCATTTTTAATGTATTCCGAATAAATTTGTTAGGAGTATATAAGTAAAACTAATTCTATTTTAGTGAAAGCAAGAACTCATATAAACAGCAAAATTATTCCCTTACTCTTTGTTTTCTTATCTTTAAAAATATTCCTTCCTGTATGATAAGCATGAAAGTAAAAATAATAACCACAAAAATAGATTAATATGATTCAGTTCTCACTTCCATAAAGGATATGACAAAATACCATGACCAAGTTAAATACTTGTGTAAATAATTAACCAGGTGCTAATATACCTGGATGACAGGTTGTTATTTGGGGTTTGGTTTTGTTTTTGAGATGGGGTCTCTCTGTCACCCAAGCTGGAATGCAGTGGTGTGATCATGGTTCACTGCAGCCTCCACTTCCTGGGCTCAAGCAATCCTCCTACCTCAGCCTCCCAGGTAGCTGGGACTACAGCTGTACCACTACAACTGGGGTTTTTTGTTTGTTTGTTTGTTTGGTAGAGACAGAGTTTTGTCATGTTGCCCAGTATGGTCTCAAACTCCTAAATTCAAGCGATTCTTCCACTTCTGCCTCCCAAAGTGCTGGGATTACAAGTGTTTTTGATAAGGAATTTCAAAGGGAAATTTTGAATAAGCAGAGATAAATGGAACGGTAGAGTGAGAGAGAAAAAGAAATGTTATGACATTTAAAGTGACAGCGACATACTAAGTCAGGCCGCCCAAGAGATGGAGAAGCCTTCCAGACTCCCAGGCCCTGTTCCATTGCTGCAGGATCTCAGGGTTGGCTTTCCAGAAATACCAACGAAGGGTCAGATGAGATAAAATTATTTTCATCAAATATTCTGCTCTTGCACTTTTATTCTCCGTTGGTTATCCCTCTTACCTCCAAAAGTGCAACCTGGACACACAATGATTTCAAATGCATAGCTAAAATTAATTCTAGCATGAGACATTTCAGAGTATGAATTAAATATTCCAAAAGTAAATCAGTGTCTCAAATTTAGCTTGGTATAGGTTTGAAGCATTAAACTTTCTAGGTTGAATTGGTCAAGCAAGACTCTGGAAGTCCTGGCTTCTGATCACAATTGTACTATTTTCTCTCTGTGTGAACCTGGGCAAGTTATTTAATATCTCAACTTCTTGGCAGGGTGCGGTGGTTCATGCCTGTCATCCTAGCACTTTGGGACGCTGAGGTGGGTGGATCACGAGGTCAGGAGTTTGAGACAAGCCTGGCCAACATAGTGAAACCCCATCTCTACTAAAAATACAAAAAATTAGCCGGATGTGGTGATGTGTGCCTGTATCCCAGCTACTCAGGAGGCAGAGCCAGGAGAATCACATTAACTGAGGAGGTGGGCGTTGCTGTGAGCAGATATTGTACCATTGCACTCCAGCCCAGGCAACAGTGTGAGACTCCATCAAAACAAAACAAAACAAAACAACCCTCAACTTCTTAATCTGTAAATTGGGAAATAATATTATCTATCTCTCAGGATTATTATAAGGAATAAATGAGATATAACACAGAGAAGTATACAGCATATGTTAGGCACTCAGTAAATGGCAGCTATTGTGATTTTATTATTGGTCAGATGAATGGCAGTAGGTTTATATTTGCAGGCCAAATCAGATTTATTATTAGTAACTGTTTTGAAAGTCTACAGGGAGTCTACAGCTGTTTCTTGGCTCCATAGAAAAGACTACTATGCTCAATTGACAACGTCTGCTATGAGTGTAGGAAGGAGCATAGTAACCATATTTGCCATTTTCAATTGCTAGTATCAGACACAGCATGGTTCCCAAGCCTATAATCCCTCCTCCCCATAGTTGAGGTCACCTGATCCTCTTTTAGAAGCTAAATGTAGTCTCAATCCTCACCTAAGACAACAAATACTTAAGCAGCTCCAATCCTCCTTTCTAAGATCCAGCCCAGAGTCATCCTAACCATGAATCCAATCACAACATGGTATCCTAATTTTAACAACTAGATGGTTGCCTTTTTTACTAAGTCCCAGTCCCTATTGTTAAACCTAGTTCTAGTAACTAGGCTTCTTCCACTCCAGCACCTTCCTAAAATAGGCACCCTGAATTCACATTAGCCATAGCCTCTCCAAAATTAGCATCTCTAACCCTCAAAATCTAACCTTCAGGATAAATCCATGTTAACCATTGAAAACTTCTTAGTTGTTGAGTATGGGCTTCTCATTATTGCCCACTCTGGTTTCTCCATCAATTTTTTGTACACCAATCTTTAACTGAATACTTGCTAAGTCAAAAATATACATATAACTTTGCATGAAAATATCACAGAAATCTCAGTATAAAGTATAAATACCTAGAAGGAAGAAAGGTCTAAAGTTAACAGGATGATATCATGCAACTTTCTCTTGAATCCAGTATTGAAAAATTCTACCTTTTAATTCCATGGGTTGACAGAAATCAAATTTATCCACTCAGAAAATATCTTTATGCCATCAGCTAGGCAAATATTTATTAGCTGCCATGAGCCAAGCCCTGTGCCAGGTACTAGGAGGGTAGTAGGCACTGGGAGGGTAGTAGGCTAATAAGAAAGTCCAGTGTAAGAATCTGACTCAGTCTCAGGTTGAGAGAGCCTTTCTAGGGAGGTTTTATTGGTGCTGATTCTGGGACTGGTGAGTCATGCTGATTGGGGGCGAGGGTTGACACCTTATCCTCCAGAAAGATTTAGACCATTTGGTGGGTCATGCTGATTGGGGGCAAAGGGTGACACATTATCCTCCAGGAAGATTGGACCTTTGTCAGAGTCCAGATTATGGGAGCCCTTCATGGAGACTGCAGCTTTCTTTTCCTTCAGAATATTCCTCATTGATGTGCTTCTTCCCTAGGAGTTTGGGCAGAAAAGACCCTGAAGAGTCTTGATACCTAGTCTGTTTCAACTACAGAGTTCCCATCTCTGTCTGGAGGAGTTCCTTCATTCCCTAGATGATGTGCAGGAGCTACCTGGCCAACATCAGCCAATTTGATGACCTACCTAAGCTTCTCCCCAGCTTAAATTATTAGCTCCTTGCATTTCCCCAGATGTTTACTGATAATTTTAACCCCATCCACTTGCAAGTAGTCCCCAAACTCCTATCATTACAGGTTCATAATAGCCTGATATCTGACATAGCCTACTAAAAGAATACACAATTTCCCCTAAGAAAAGAGGAGGGACTTAGCCTCTTAGCTGTAATCCAGAACAACAAATCAGTACATTTATAGTGTAACAATTTCACTAAATATTAATTTAAATAACATCCAGGGAGTTCAAAAATATAAGACAGTCATCCAAGAGTCCCAAGTCAGAGGGAAAGGCAAGAAAATGTACAGATGAGAAACCCAGAGAACAGGATGACAAACAGAATTTACACTGTGGCCATTTGCAAGGTCAACATACAAAGATAAGTAGTATTCCTCTTAGAGAACAATAACTGAGAAAGACCTCATTCTCAGTAGCAATAAAACTATAAAACATCTAGGAATAAACTCAATAATATATGCACAGTTTCTGTATGGAGAAAATAATAAAATTTTACTGCTGGTCTTAAAAAAATAACCCAATAAAGGAAGACATATAGCATTATAAAATGCCAATTCACTCCTAATTTAATCTATGAGTTAAATTCAGGGCCAATCAAAAGCAGTTGGTAAAAAAATACTTATATAACATTTAATTATGAGTCAGTTGCTGAACATTGGAGATATGATGGTGAAAAGCACAGAGTCCCTGCTCTCCACATTCTAATGCAAGGGAGGAGAGAGAAGATAAGTATATAAAAAAATAAACAAGATAATTTCAGAGGATCATGTGTTATGGAGAATAGATCATTGATGGAGACTGACAAAAGCACTGCAGTGCAGGGGAGAGGATGGGACCCTATTCTAACTAGAGCGAATCAGAGAACACCTCCCAGAACAGGTGACAGGTAAGGTCAAATCTGAATTATGCAAATGGGTCAATCATGCAAATATCTGGGAAGCCCCAGCCTTCCAAGCAACAGGAGGAGCAAGGACACTGAATCAACTATGATCATAGCCAGCTAAAGGGACAGAATAAAGGGACTATGGTTGGAACCTAGTTGAAAGGGAGAGTATTGGGGAAGATAAAGTAGATTAGCAGGGCTAAATGTGTAGAGATTCTAGGCCATGGGGAGGCATTTGATTCTAGATTTAATTGTGAAGCCCTTGGGCAGTCGTAAGCAGGGAAGTGACATCATCTGAGGACCATTTAGGCTGCTGTGTGGCAAATGGGCTGGTGGCAGAGAGGGTAGGAAATGTGGAGGCAGGGGGACTGGTTAGAAGACTCTCTCAGTAGTCCTATTGGGACCTATTGGGATGATAGCAGCTTGAACTAGGGTAGCAGAGAAGGAGGAAGTCAGAATTGATCAGAGTCAAGATATAATTTGGAGGCAGCAGCCATAGGACTTGCTAATGGATTAGATGAAGGTGAGAGATAGAGCTCAAGATAACTCACAGGGTTTTTTGACTAAACAACGGGGAGGATGGTGGTGCCATTTGCTGAGAAGAGGGAGAAGAGGAATTCAAGGAAAAAAGCCATAGTTAAAATTAGTTCTCTCCTCAAGGATCTAGAACTAGAATTACCATTTGACCCAGTCATCCCATTACTGGGGATATACCCAAAGGATTCTAAGTCATGCTGCTATAAAGACACATGCACACGTATGTTTATTGAGGCACTATTCACAATAGCAAAGACTTGGAATCAACCCAAATACCCATCAGTGACAGACTGGATTAAGAAAATGTGGCACATATATACCATGGAATACTATGCAGCCATTAAAAAGGATGAGTTCGTGTCCTTTGTAGGGACGTGGATGCAGCTGGAAACCATCATTCTCAGCAAACTATTGCAAGAACAAAAAACCAAATACCGCATGTTCTCACTCATAGGTGGGAACAGAACAATGAGATCACCTGGACACAGGAAGGGGAGCATTACACACAGGTTCCTATTGCGGGGAGGGGGGAGGGGGGAGGGATAGCATTAGGAGATATACCTAATGTAAATGACGAGTTAATGGGTGCAGCACACCAACATGGCAAATATATACATATGTAACAAACCTGCAGGTTGTGCGCATGTACTCTAGATCTTAAAGTATAACAATAAAAAAAAAATTAGTTCTCTAATAAAACTTGACAAGCTGTTTGAAATTTGACACAAAAACAAAATGGAAAAAGAAAACTAAAAACAATCATGAAAAATAAGCAATAAGAAAATAGAACAGAGTAGGAAGTGCAGAAACAAGCACATACACATACATACATACACAATTACACATACAAATATTTTCTGGTAATGGCAATACGTCCTTTTTTATTTTTATCTTTTTAAGAAGCCCCATCTCTCCAGCTCCCCCTTGTAGGTAGAGACAGCCATGTCTTAAAGATGGCTGAGCAACAAGTCAAGGGAAGGCTGGGTTTTAATGATATCATAGCACCATCCCCAGACTGTGTCCCCTTAGATTCTTCATGTAAGAACAAATAAAACCCCTAATTTGTTTAATCCACTGGGGATTTTTTGTCTTTATTGCTTAAAAACAAACACAATTCTCAACAAATAGGGAGCTTTTAAATCAATACTGTTGGGAAAATTTACTATGCATTTGGAACCAGACATACCGTTCATTAAAAAATTCTGGAGAAATTAAAGGCCTAAACCTAAGGAAAACAAAAAGGAAAAAAAAGACCAGACCATCAGCAGGGTGAGGTAGTCATCAGTACTACTTACCAAATAGATCTGGCTTGCTCCTTTCCTAGGCACACAGTGGGACGGCATTTCCTACCTCCTTGTGGTTAGATGGTGCCCTGCAACTGGTTCTGGCCAATGAGTTGTGAGTGGAAGTGGTAGATGTACTTGTAACACAGAGCATTTAACTGCCCATGTAAGATGTTTCAAAGCTCTTTTTCCTTTACACCACGGTGACCAGCAATGTTTGCTGTAGTGACTGCTCCATCAGCCTGGGTCCCAAGAGTAAGGAAATATGAGGTAGAGCTTTCAGTCAACTCACAGTGGATAGGTAGCATGAGCATAAAAATAAATAGCTCTTGTTATAAGTTACCAAGATTCTAAGTTTGCTTGTTACTATTGCACAGCCCCGAGTAGGGTAAAATAACGAATGTCCCCAAATCATGTAATACTGTGCAGCAGATAAAACTTACGAGCTGGATATCCATGTACTCATGTGTAAAGCTTGCTAAGAGGTATTATTAAGGAGAAAAAAAGCAAATTCTAAAATAAGACTGTTGGTCTAATACCATTTACGTTAACTCCCATCTCACAAAACAAACTATATACTTCTACAGATATATGTATGTTTTGTTTTGTTTTTGAGATGGAGTTTCATTCTTGTTGCCCAGGCTGGAGTGCAGTGGCGTGCTCTCGGCTCACTGAAACCTCCACCTCCCGGGTTCAAGTGATTCTCCTTCCTCAGCCTCCCGAGTAGCTAGGATAACAGGCGTCCACCACCATGCTGGGCCAATTTTTGTATTTTTAGTAGAGATGGGGCTTCATCATGTTGGCCAGGCTGGTCTCCAACTCCTGACCTTAGGTGATCAGCCCACCTCGACCTCCCAAAGCGCTGGGATTACAGGCATGAGCCACCACGCCTGGCCAGATATAGGTATGTTAGTGCATAGAGCAAATTTAGAAAGGTAACACATAAAACTAGTAAGAGTGGTTACCACTAGGGGAGGCTTGGTTAAAAGGAGATTTTTTTACTTATCTATATTCTTTGAATTTTTTAACTTAGGAAAAGCAAAATATTACACATATGAAAGAAATTATACAAAGTATATGTACATTTTAAAGAAGAAAAATAAATCTTTAAATGATCACAATTGTATATCTACCACACATATTAAAAAAATTGAACATCACCAGTACCACTGACAATCTCTGCATGGCCTTAAATGATGGCATCCCTTTCTTTTTCCCTGAGAGATAACCACTGACCTGAAGCTAGTGTTACCTATTTGTTGCTCTTGGTTTTAGTGTTTTTGTACAGAAAATATACACACACATACACACACATCCTCATGCAATGTATTACTTGACTGTTTTTTAATTCACATAAGTGAATTCATTTACAATTCCTTTTTTGATTCAAAATTGCATTTCTAATAATAATCTGTATATTGCATGTAGATTTATTCGTTTTCACTCTAGAATATTTTTTCATTATTTAGTCATCCTACCGTTAATGAATATTTAGTGTCTTTCTAGATTTTTTGCTGTTCTGAATAATGCCATTCTGAATATTCTTGTACACATACCCTACTGTACATTTTCAAATTTCTTTATTATATACACACATCCAGGAGTTGATGCTGAGTCAGAGGGTATATACTTACTCAATTTTCCTGGGTAATCCCAACTGTCTTCCAAAAAGGTTGTACCAGTTTATGTTCTGAAGCAATGTATAAGAGTTTCCTTGCTTCATATCTTCATCAACACATGGTATTGTCAAACTTTTAAATTGTTGCCATCGTAATGGATGTGAAATTATGTGAAATCTTTTGGTTTTAGTTTGCATTTTCCTGATTACTAATTGTAAGGCGGAGAATTTTTAAAATATTTATTGGCCACTCATATTTCCCATTCTGTGAAATACCTATTCATGTCTTTAGCCCATTTTTCTGTTAGATTCTTAGTTGTTTATTATTGATGTATGTGAGCTGTCAATGTGTGTATGTGTTAAATACTAATCCGTTGTTGGTTGTGTTTCAGATATCTCCTTACAATTTGTGATTTGTCATTTCACCACGTTTATGGTATCTTTGAAAATGAAATTATTAATTTTAATGAATTCAAATTTATCCAACCTTCTTTTGTGATTTTCTTTATAGAAATCCTCCCCTACCCTGAGGCCATAACAATATTCTCCTGGTTTTTCTTCTGAAAGTTTTTAAAATTTGCTTTCACATTTAAACCAAGCTAATTTTGTGCATGGTGTGTGTGAAGTTGGAATTGATTTTGAATTTTTCTGTGGAAAATCAATTTTATTAGTATCTTTCTCCATTCATCTGCCATTTCTGTTCTATATCAAATTCCCTTGCATGCATGAATCTATGTCTATAAGTCTCTTCTATGAGTCTGTCTATCCCTGTATGAATACCATAGTGTATTAATTGCGGCTAAGTTTATATGATTCTTGAAATCTGCATTACAAAACTAGCTACCTTTGTTTTTCTTTAGTAGTATCTTCTTCTCAGGCTTTTACTTGTTCATAAAAATTTTAGAGCAAAATAGTCAATTTCTACTAAAACAAAAACTGTTAGGATTTGGATTAACTTTCCATGGAATCCATAGATTAATTGAGAAGAATTGATATCTTTATAATATTGATGATTCCTATATGTGATATGTTTCTCCACTTACTTTGTTATATTCTTCTTAAAATATGAACCGTTTTATAATATAACTATTTGTATTTAATATATTGTGATAGTTTTAAAATTTTTCCCTAAATGCCTTTCAAATCTTTTTTAAATTTCTGAGAATCTTTACATTTTCCTTGCATTGTGCATCTGTAGTAGTCAGCCTCCAAATTAGCTCCCAGTGATCCTTGCCTCCTGATATTGACACTGGTAACTCTCCTCTCACACTGAATAGGGCTGACCTGTGTAACCATGAAAATGACAGAGTGTGACTGCTAAGCCTAAGCCGTAAAAGAAACTGTGGTTTCTGCTTTATTCTCTATTGGATCCCTTGCTCTGGGGGAAGCCAGTTGCCACATTATAAGGACACTCAGGCTTCCCTACAAAGAAGTCCATGAGGGGAGGAACTGAGGCCTCCCACAAACAGCCAGGATTAATTTGCCAGCCAGGTAGAGATGATCTATCTTAGAGGCTGATCTAGTCTCAGTCAAGCCATCAGATGACTGCAGCCTCAGCTGACATCCTGTAAGAGACCCTGAACCAGACAAGCCAGCTAAGCCATTTCTGAATTCCTGACCCTGTATGAGATGATGAATTGTTATCATCGTTTTATACAACTAACTTTTAGGGTAATTTGTTATGAAGCAATAGCAAACAAATACAATATCATACATTTTTCTTAAATTAAAATTTCTTACTGTTCAGTTGCCTAAAAAAGCAAAAGTCTTTTGAATATTGATCTTATACCCAGTAACCTTAGTGTCTTAGTCAATTCAGGCTGCTATAACAAAATACCATAGACTGGATGGCTTACAAACAACATAAATTTATTTCTTTCAGTTTTGGAGCTGGAAATCTGATATCAGGGTACCAGAATCGTCAAGTCAACCCATAGAATTAATAATCATACTCACTGAAAGGGCCACCCTTCAAGGCACCCTATATGACCTTCTGTCTTGCTTGAGGCCCCGGCTTTATCTTCATCCCTGCTGCGATGGGCCCAGTAAAACACAGGCCAGCAGCCATTAAGGAGCTCATAAACCTAATCAGGGCTCCACCTAACATATTTTACTTTTATTTTTTTCCTGGCCGCTGAAAAATTCCCTTAATTTCCCACCAGCTCAGCTTCAGTCCAACATGAAAAAAAGTTGTATTGGGTTTTTGCGTGTTTGTTTACCTTAATATTCTATAACACATTTTGAAAGTGTACTGTACTGGGAAGAGTTTTATTTAAGGCCTAGTTCATCACATTACAAAAAACTTTGAATTTTTAGTGAGAATATATGCATATATTAGAATTTTTTATTAAAATACACTTAAAATATAATAAAATGTTAGAAAAATGAAGAATATATTAATAACTTCGGTTATAGAAGGCCTTCTTAAGCTAAAATTACAAAATCTATGAAGAATTAATATTGATTAACATATTTAGCTACACAAGTTTTTAAAATTTTTGTATGAAAACAACACCTCAAATGAAATTAAAAGACCACAAAGCAACCAGAAGCAAATATTAACAATATATAATGAAAGATTATATAATATGTCATTAACTCATACAAGTCAATATAGAAAACACATAAAATGAATTAGAAAATGAGCAAAGGATATGGAGACAGTCCATAGAAGAGGATACAAATGGCCAAGAATTATATTAAAAATATGTATAATGTCACTGGTTACCAGGGAAATGCATATTAAAATGGTAAAGTATCATCTTTCACCCAACAGATGGGAATTCAAAAGACTGATAATATGTTAGATATTAATTATTAGTGGGAGTAAAAATTGATGCAGTCTTTTTGGAGGGCAGTTTAGCAATATATTTATTAAAATTTACAACATATTTAAGAAGTTTTGAACAATGCTTGGAGGATGTACCATTCTCTTTCCAAATCCCCAGTAATTAGTAGTTTATTTCTATGAAACAGTGAGTGACAGGGATCTGAACTCAAAAAGGCCAATATCAACCAGAAAGATTTTTAAGAAAGTTTTCACGTGTCTTATTTCATTTCTGCTGCTATAACAGAATACCTGAGACTGGGTAATTTACTTATTAATTAATTAATTAATTTTATTTCATTTTTTTGAGACATAGTTTCACTCTTGTCGCCCAGGCTGGAGTGCAGCGGCGCGATCTCAGCTCACTGCAACCTCCACCTCCTGGGTTCAAGTGATTCTCCTGTCTCAGTCTCCCAAGTAGCTGGGATTACAGGCACCCACCACCATGCCCGGCTAATTTTTGTATTTTTAGTAAAGACAGGGTTTCACCATGTTGACCAGGCTGGTCTTGAATTCCTGACCTCAGGTGATCCAGAAACTGTGTAATTTATAAAGAACAGAAATTTATTGGCTCATGGTCTAGAGGCTGGAAAGTCTAAGAGCATGGTGCTGATGTCTAGCAAGGGTCTTCTTACTGCATCACTTCATGGTAGAAGGTAGAAAGGCCAGAGAAAGTGAGAGTAAGACAGCAAGAGAGCAAAATACTGTACTCGTAGCCTCAAACCTTTTATAATTGGCATTAATTCACTCATGATGGTGAGCCCTCATGACATGAATGCCTCCCATCAGACCCCACCTCCCAACAATGTTGCATTGGGGATTAATTTGCTAACACATGAACCTGGGGGGACTCATTCAAACTATATTATCAAGATAACATTAAGTTTTCAGATATTACCCCCTCTGGTTCCTTAGCACTTGGATAATGAGGTGATTCTCCTCTTTAACTGGTGAACTGAGTCCGTGGAACAGATGGATGTCTGTCCTGAGGTCTATCACCTTGAATATGACACGGCCGCTGATTCTTTTGACATGATCCGCCTCTCCTTTTTTGAACAAGATGATAGTCAGTAATGGCATCTACTAACAATATTTTCTTTCTCATTTGGGGTACTGGAGGTGGCCTCTTCTTATCTACTGACAGAGGTATTACAAAGTAGCAGGCATGCAAAAATCCTTAAGACATAATACAAATACATGGAAAAGGGCGTGGAATTCTATTCTGCCATCCAGTGGGAAAAGATTGCTAGAGATGTTAGAGGAGGTCATATGTTCATCTTATGGTCATAAAACATATAAATTATCCCCTTGAACTTGAACAATCTAAGTCTTGCTGTGCCAGTCTTCCCTAGTACAGTTTAGTAAATCCATTTGGTTTACAAATAAGAAGAGATTGTGTGACAAATGACCAAGAAAGCCCCTTCCTCAAGATTTTCCCCAGTACCTTTATGTACCTTTTAACGCAATAAGTCAACCTCTAAGAGTGTATCATAAAAAAAATTATGTATGTCCAAAAGAAGCACACACAAAGATGGACATTCATGCTTTATTGTTTCTAACATTAAAATTCCAAAACAACCTGTGTAACCATCAACCAAGGAGAAGTTACATATGTTTGAAATATATTTTCATTCCTCTGTGCTATGGAATACTTTGCAGCAACTAAAAAGAGTATGAGAGAGATGCATGCATAGTGACATAAAAAGGGTACAAGTTAAATGTAGGACCTCAAACTATAAAAATCCTAGAAGAAAACCTAGGAAATACCATTCTGTACATGAGCCTTGGGGAAGAATTTATTACTAAGTCCTTAAAAGCAATTTCAACAACAAAAAAAATTGACAAGTGGGACCTAATTAAGCTAAAGAGCTTCTGCACAGCAAAAGGAACTATCATCAGAGTAAACACACAACTTACAGAATGGAAGAAATTGTTCACAAACTATGCATCTGGCAAAGGCCTGATATTTAGAATCTAAAAGGAACTTAAACAATTCAACAAGCAAAAATCAAATAACCCCATTGCAAAATGAGCAAAAGGCAAGAACAGACATTTCTCCAAAAAAAAAAGATACACAAGCAGCCAACAAACATATGAAAAAAACGTTCTTCATCAATAATCAACAAAGAAATGCAAATCAAAACTACAAATCAAAAATGTAAATGGGGGACTATCTCACATAATCAGAATGACTATTATTAAAAAGTCAAAAACAACAGATATTGGTCAGGCTGTGGAGAAAAGGGAATATACGTACACTATTGGTGGGAATGTACATTAGTTCAACCACTGTGAAAAGAAGTTTGAAGATTTCTTAAAGAATGTAAGACAGAGCTAACATTTGACCCAGCAATCCCATTGCTGGGTATATACTCAAAAGAAAACAATTGTTCTACCAAAAAGACACATGTACTGGCATGTTCATCACAGCACGATTCACAATAGCAAAGACATGGTATCAACCCAGGTATTCATCAGTGGTGGATTAGATAAAGAAAATATAGTACATACACAGCATGGAATATTACACAGCCCATAAAAAGAACAAAATCATGACCTTTACAGCAACATAGATATTCTTTGCAGCAACATAGATGCAGCAAATTAACACAGGAAGAGAAAAACAAATACGGAATGTTCTCACTTATAAATGGAGCTAAACATCAGGTACTCATGGACATAAAGATGGCAACAATAGACACTGGGGACTACTACACGGGGGAGAATGGAAGGGGGATAAGTTGAATAACTGACTGTTGAGTACTATGCTCAGTATCTGGGTGATGGGATCATTAGTACCCCAAACCTCAGCATCATGTAATATACCCAGGTAACAAACCTGCACATGTACCCCCTGAATCTAAAATAAAAGTTGAAAAAAGGAAAAAAAGGGGGTATCTGATTAATTTTTTAAAAAAAGCAAGTTGCAGAACGGTACACAACAGCATGAAATTATTTAGGTTGCATATATGTACATGATTAACCTAAATGATATTTCCTTTGTGTGTCTATTATGCACACACACACACACACACACACATATCTATTTTAACAGATATATGATAAATATATGAAATTGCATGAAGAAGGAGGGCTTGGAAGGCTATTCTCATACTATGCAAAGGTAGAGATTGCCATGAAATGGTAACAGGGGTTTAAAATTTTTTTGTATCATTTCATGTTACAATGAGAACATCTTCATATAGAACTTGGGTAATTAAACAATTTTTTCTTTATTTTAATTTTTTTTTTTTGAGACCGAGTTTCACTTATGTCACCCAAGCTAGAGTGCAATGGCACTATCTCAGCTCACTGCAACCTCCGCCTTCCTGGTCCAAGCAATTCTCCTGCCTCAGCCTCCCAAGTAGCTGGGATTACAGGTGCCCACCACCATGCCCAGCTATTTTCTTTTTCTTTTTTTTTTTTTTTTTTTTGGTATTTTTAGTAGAGACAGGGTTTCACCATGTTGGCCAGGCTGGTCTCAAACTCCTGACCTCAGGTGATCTTCCCACCTCAGTCTCTCAAAGTGCTGAGATTACAGGTGTGAGCCACCACTCCAGGCCAAATTTAAATTTTTTATTTTAAATTTTTGTGGATACATAGTAAGTGCATATATTTATGGGATACATGAGATATTTTGCTATAAGTATGCAATACATAATCACATCATGGAAAACTGGGTATCTATCCCTTCAAGAGTTTATCCTTTATGTTACAAACAATCCAATTATACTTTTTAAGTTATTTTTAATTGTACAATTAAATTATTATTGATGATAGTCCCCCTATTGAGCTATCAGATACTAGGTCTTATTCACTCTTTTGATTTTTTTGTACACATTAACCATCCCCTTCCCAGTCTCTGGTAACCATCCTCCTATTCTCTATCTCTATGAGTTTATTGTTTTGATTTTCTCTGGTGGTACACTTTAATTTCTTGCTTTTTATTTTTTTGTGTATCTGTTGGTATGTTTTATGATTTGAAGTTACCATAAGGCTTACAAATGCTATCTTATAATCCATTATTTTAAACTGATAACAACTTAACACTGATTGTATAAACAAACAAGCAAACAAACATGTAAAAAGAAAACTAATAAAAACTCTATACTTTAACTTTGTCCCCCGCCCCCCACCCCTGCTTTTTAACTTTTTGTTGTTTCTGTTTACATCTTATTGTACTGTTTGGAAAAATTATTGTAGCTATTATTTTTTATTTGTTCATCATTTAGTCTTTCTACTTCAGTCAAGAGAGGTTAACACACTACAATTACAGTGTTACAATTTTCTATATACTATTACCAGTGACTTTTGCACCTTCAGATGATTTCTTCTTGCTCATTAACATCCTTTTCTTTCAGATTCAAAACTCCCTTTAGTATGTCTTGTGGGACAGGTCTAGTTTTGATAAAATCCCCCAGTTTTTGTTTGTCTGGGAAGGTCTTTATTTCTTCTTCATCTTTGAAGAATATTTTCACCAAATATACAATTCTAGTGCATTCTACTACAAGTTTTTTTTTTTTTTTTATCATTCAACGTTTTAAATATGTCATGCCACTCTCTCCTGGCCTGTGGGGCTTCCACTGAAAACTCTGCTGTCAAACGTATTAGAGCTCCATTATATGTTATTTGTTTCTTTTATCTTGCTGATTTTAGGATCCTTTCTTTATCCTTGACCTTAGAGAGTTTGATTATTAAATGTCTTGAAATAGTCTTCTTTGGGTTAAATCTGCTTGGTGTTCTATAACCTTCCTGTACTTGAATGTTCATGTATTTCCCTAGGTTTGGGAAGTTCTCTGGTATCATCCCTTTGAATATACTTTCTACCCCTATCTCTTTCTCTACCTCCTCTTTAAGTCCAACCACTCGTAGATTTGCCCTTTTGAGGCTATTTCCTAAATCCTGTAGGTGTGCTTCAATGTTTTTTATTATTTTTTTCTTTTGTCTTCTCTGTGTATTTTCAAATAGCCTGTCTTCAAGTTCAATAATTCCTTCTTCTGCTTGATCAGTTCTGCTATTAACAGACTGATACTTTCTTCAGCATGTTGATTGCATTTTTCAACTTCAGGATTTGTGCTTGATTCTTTTTAATTATTTCAATCTTTTTGTTAAATATGTCTGATATAATTCTGAGTTTCTTCTCTGTGTTATCTTGAATGTCTTTTGAGTTTCCCCAAAACAGCTATTTTAAATTATCTGTCTGAAAGGTCATATATCTCTATTTCTCTAGGACTGATCCCTGATGCCTTATTTAGTTCATTTGGTGAGGTTATGTTTTCCTGGATGGTACTGATGCTTGTAGATGTTCATTAGTGTCTGGACTTTGAGGAATTAGGTATTTATTGTAGTCTTCATAGTGTGGGCTTGTTTGTGCCTATCCTTCTTGAAAAGGTTTTCCAGGTATTCAAAAGGACTTGGGCCCCAAGCTTGATAACACTATGGTTTTGCAGACTTGTAGAGGTACGGCTTTGGTGGTCTTGGATAAGATCCGGAAGATTTATCTGGATTACCAAGCAGAGGCTCTTGTTCTTTCTCCTTACTTTCTCCCAAACATACAAAGTCTCTCTCTGTGCTGAGCCACTGGGAACAGGAGGTGTCATGATGCAAGCACCCCAGAGGCCACCACCACTGGGGCTGTACTAGGTCAGACCTGGAGCCAGCACAGCACTGGGCCTTGTCCAAGGCCTTTCCCTTCCGGCTGACATGTTCCCCCAGGCCCTGGGCATGTGCAGAGATGCTGTCTGGGAGCCAGGGATTGGAGTCTAAAACCTCAGCAGTTTACCTGATGTTCTATTCTACTGTGGCTAAGCTGGCATTCAAACCACGATACAAAGTTCCTGCCCTTCCCTCCCCCTTCCACAAGCAGAGGAGCCTCTCCCTGTGGCCCTCACCACAGTCCATGGGGATTTCTGCCAGGCTGTTACTGATGTTCACTTAAAGCCCAAGGGCCCTTCCGTCAGCTTGTGGCGAATGCTGCTGGCCCTGGGACTCACATTTCACGGCAGTGGGCACCCGCATCCCCACCCAGGGCAGGTCCAGAAATGCTGTCCAAAAGCCTAGACCTGGACTCAGTGACCCCCAAGAGCTTGCTTGTTGTTCTACCCCACGGTGGCCGAGCTGATACCTGATCCACGATTTTTGGTTCTTGTGATGGTGCTTTTCTGTGTGCAGATAGTTGTTGAGATTTGGTGTTCCAGCCAGGTTTGGGAGATAAATGGTCTAGGCTTCTATTCCCCCATCTTGCTCTTCCCCTCCTAAACACGTTTTAAGAAGAATTTGTATAAATAAGAGAATACATTGGTTAGGATTAAAGGAGCTGGAGAAACTGCGTGACCTGGAGGAGGTCAAGAACCCAGTACTTCACCCCATGCCTCCCAGAACTTAGATGCCAGCTAGGCAGACAAAGGAGAAAGGGGAAATTCTGAATTCATAGAGTTTATCAGAAATGATTTTTAAGAGAACAGAAGTAAGATTATCTGAAATACCCAGGCCAACAGAGATAAGTGGTAGGAGAACATCTGAAGTAAGGATTTGAGAGCAGAAGTTGTTGGATTCATGCATTCATTTTATAAAATTCCAAATACTTTTATCATGCATTTACTATATGCTAGGTATTGTGCAAAGGAATATTTAGAGATGAAAGCTGTATTTACCTGCCCTCTAGAGGTTCACAGAAAAGTAAACCAACATGCATAATGCAGTGAGGTCAGCAACAGACCCAGTTATACCTAGTGCATCAGAGAAGTACAAAGGATGAGATGAGCTGGTCATGTTCTTCTAAGTGCAAGACTTGCCTTTCTGGCCCTCTGCTGTCCCCCAGGGTCCACCATGTATACTTCTAGGCTGGAAGCCAAGACTGACTCTGTGTGTGCCATATGCATTACATCAGGAACAACAGGACTTCTAGCAAAACAGGATCTGTGCTGAGGGTGGGCAACAAGGTCTCTTCCATAGTTAACAAAACTTTCTGAACTATAATGATACAAACAACAGGATTTTAGTACCTTCAACCACCTCTCTACCACTCCCACAGTTTCTATGATACCTTCAATTCCTTTCACAGAAAAATATCTTTCATTACGAAATTAAAGACCTGAAATTTTCGGACATGCAAATGCTGTCCGAAGGCTATTCACAGTAAAGTACACAAAATCAATCTGTAGGCAATAAATATATAACAAATTGATGATGACAAATGAAATTAGATCCTCCTGATTTTTGATAGCATGAGGTAAGGCAAAGTGTACTCCTATCGCTGAGGGATATTTTGATATTAGCCAATGTGTTTTTCATTCTCCATATTTCCCTTTTGCTATGTGACTCCTCCCTCAACTTCAGACAGCAGAGGGTAGCTGCTTCTATGGCCTTGGGAAAGGAAGGTCACAACAGACAACAGAGAACAATAGAGTCCATTTTCACTCTGCTTTGGAATTTCAAAATAGATTTTTTTTAATTCCCGGCACAGACAATAGACTAAGAATGGGTTTTTGAGGAACACAAGCTAAAATTAATGCTATAAACATTTAATTTTGGGAGAATGCATATTACCAGAGTGAGTTTTCCTACCTGTATTAGTCTGCTAGGGCTGCCACAACAGAATGCCAGAGACTAGGTGGCTTCAGCAACAGAAATTTACTCTCTCACCGTTCTGAAGCCTGGCAGTCCAAGGTTAAGGTGTTGGCAGGGTTGGTTTCTGGTGAGGCTTCTCTTGCTGGCTTGCAGACAGATGTCTCATTGCTGCATCCTCATGTGGGTTTTCCTGTATACACCATAAGCTCCTGGTATCTCTTCCTCTTCTCATAAGGACAACAGTCCTATGGATTAGGATCCCACCTTTGCAAGCTCAGTTAACTTTAATTACCTCCTCACAGGTCCGGTCTCCAAATACAGTCACGTGGGGGGTTAGGATTTCAACATATGAATTGGGTGGGTGGGGGGAGACACAATCCAGTCCATAACACTTCCTTATACTTGTTAGATCAGCTCTGTCCAAAAGCAAAACAGTGCAATTTAAATTTTTCTAGTGACCACATTTTTTAAAAAGTAAAATAAATAAGTGAAATTAATTGGAATGCTATACTTTGTTTAATTCAACATTTTCAAAATATTATCTCAACATGAAAGCTATACTAAAATTATCAATATTTCAAAATCTATTCTTCATACTAAGTCTTTGAAATTGGTGTGCATTCTCGCTCTCAGTACATCTCAATCTGGACTAACCACATTTCAATAGCTCAGTAGCCACATGTGACTAGTGGCTGCTATATTAAACAGTGAAGTGTTAGATAATTCTGCATGCTGAAGAGAGGGAAGGGTCAAATGAGAGAGTGACTCCAAGATTTGGCTGAGGCCCCAGGGGTGGGCAGTTGAGGGAAGAGTCACCACTTCTCAGGTAGGACCAGGATAAACAAGAAGGAAGAGAAGAAGGGGCAACCAGGTGTGTCTAAGACAACCCCCTAAGTCTCCACAGCTTCAGAGGGGCACAAGAGAACACCCAACAGCTTCCCATTTTCCTAAGAGGGGTGAGGATGTGGCTCAGGGAGAACCACCACAGTCAGGATAAGGGAGCTACAGGCACTAGGGCTGATGACTGGACAATGGGGACATTAGCAGCAAATGCCAGCCTGGAGGGGAATTGGGGGTCAGGAACCCAACACTTCACCCCACATCTCCTGGAACTTAGATGCCACCTAGGGAGATGAGGGGAAGGGGGAAATGCTGAATTGATGGAGTTTATCCGAAGTTATTTTTTAAAAAACAGATGATTACCTGCAATCTACTGATCTATATTTCTGTTATCAGACAGAATGGAAGCTTGAAATAGAGATTGCAAGTTCAGTAATAGAGATTTTAAGTTCAGTTTTGTGAATTGAAAACACAGGTCTGGCTACCTGGATCTGTGCAAAGGGAGTAGTAACTACCAAGAGCATGAAAGGGTTCCTCCAAGAACAGAGGCTTTAAAGTCACCTGGCAGGATGGACTCCTTCAAGGACCCACGTCCAAGCAACCAGAGAAATTCCTGACCTAGGAGGAACCCAGGGCCAAGCCTCTGTGTACACTATTCATTCTGACCTACTTTTTTCCCGTATCCCTTAATTCTTCTCTGCTGTCTCCATGTTAACCCCTAGAATTTTCCTTCCCTCTTCATGGGTGCCCTGAGAGAGTGGGAGATAATGGGAGGCCATTCGGGCTGTGAAGATGCTGGACTTTAGTGCTCCAAGGCCAGAAACAGTACACAGCAAAAAACAAAGAACTCCACCTAGCTCTTCATTTGATTTGATTGGCTTCTCCAACTCACACTCACTGCTTCAAAATTCCTAGATTGTGGGAGGTTGCCTACTCCCTGGCACAAGCCTTGTTAAGACTTTTCCCAAGGCTGAGGCTTCTGGGGAACAAAGTTTAAGGGGGCACTCACTCTCAAGCTGACCCCAAGAGTGACTGTCTCCTTTAATTTTGCACCCAAGGTGCCTCACTTGCCTCACCCTAGCTTAGGCCTCTCCCACCTGGAAATAAAAATTCTTCCAGCCCTTGAGCCCTCCTGTGATCTGTCATTGTTCCCCAGCATCCCAGGGCTCTCCTCAATGCACGTGTCCTGGCAGAACACTGCAGATACCGTAATGCTGCAGAGCAACTGTGGTTATTATCCACCAGTGCCGGGAGCAGAGGAAACTACCAGGAGTGTGGGTTTTTTTTTTTTTTTTCCCAACTTTCAATTGTAGAATTGTAGAATTACAGCACTTTGGACCTAGAAAGAATTTTAATGATTATATAATTTTATGAGCCTACTAATATTGAAGAGTTTGAGGTTTTGTGTTAGTCCTTTTGTTTGTTTTACTTTGGAGATTCTTAGAGGACTATTAAAGAAAGTGCCTCTGTAACCGTGTTTTAGAGAGGAAAAGTCATTAACAGGACTGTCACCTGTTGGGGAAAAATGGTAAAATCCGTGTAACCAGGTCAACTAAAAACCTAGAGTTCCCAACAATGAGTGATGCAATAATCACAGCATTGGTAATAAAAGATACATCATTAAAACAATATGTAATGAAACCATTCACATTTCTGTGATTGGGTTTAAGCAAATATTTCCCTGCCCTTAAAGACTAGACAGTACCAAGGTAATATTAAAATAAATACGTTGAAGTTAAAATAATTTGAAGTTTATAATTTGATCATGAAATCTCCAGAAGACCAAAATAAATGAAGTCTAGTAGGGCATATAAGTCTATATCCAAGCTTCATTAGAGACTGACACACTATTGCTCAGTGAGTCCAACATAGCAGTTTTTCCTCCAAACCCCAGCAACTGGGCTCTATATTTAGCTAAGTAAGTTTCCTAATCCTGAGAAATCCATTCATATATGATGGTAATGAGAAAGCAGCTTTTAAATATTCTATCTACCCTGAATATTGTGTCATTCAGGATTTGTAGTCTTCAAAGCGTTTTATAAGCACTTCATAAAATATCCTTCACAATCTGCCTAAGTCTGAAAATATCATTATAACATTTTATGGGTGGGATCTGATGCACAGACATGAAGTAACTCATCATCAACAGAGCCAGGGTTTGGACCTAGACATTCTAGGTCCCAGTCCAGTGACTACTTCTTGTGGGCAGCCTCACTTCCTCTGCCAAGAAATGAGTCAACTGACTAATCTAGTGGCAGAAACATCATTTTACTAATTCAATTTCTTTCCCAATTAATTCCATAAAGACTAAAGTCTATCACTCTAGAGCAGTCAAACAGAAGTGTTTGAATTCATATTTGTTTATGATATATATCTATACATACATATGACATATATGTTAAACTTCTCAGCTGCATAAACTTATTTCCATTTAATCTGAATTTTCCAAGAAACCTGGCCTTACGTAAATATTTTTAAAGAGGTAATTTAATTTAAAATATTAAACTAATTAAGTAACACATCCTAATTAATTTTCAGAAATCATCCTTAAAGGACAGTTTGGAGAAAAATTAATTACAAAGGTGGCTGTCAATAATTGCTAAGTAATGTTAATTATCTATCTTCCAAAATTTCTAAATTATACTTCATAAAAATTAGTACATACCCCATCTGTAAAATTACCATTGAATCAATCTGGAGACTATGAGTCAGATTTTACCTAATAAAACATACGAGTTCTTCTGTTCCTGGAGTTTTATTTTTCTGATTCTGAGTGTACAGGATGACACACCTTCTGAAATAGATTCTTCTGGTGTTTCATTTCCTTTGTTGCTATTCAAAATTATTGTCAAATTATCATATGACCTAACATAAAATTTTAAATAAAGTTGGCATTTTATTTATAATATGATGCTGGAGAGTCTGCTTATTAACTCTAAATTTGAAGCATCAAGAAATCAAATATAAAATACCACAGTGTTATTTATTAGCCATATAGCAAAGATTTACTATCTTCACTAAGCTATATAATTATTTATCCGAACCAAAGACACATACAGCTTAGTCATCAGAAAGGTTAAAAGACGGAAGTCCTCTTGCCAAGAGAGAACAGTAAAGTGAATCAGAAAATATTGATTTAATAGCAGGGACGTATGTTCAGGTGGATCTGGCTAGAAGTCAAATACAGGAGGACATCCATTTATAGGGAGAGCTGCCACTTCTCTCTCATACTTCAGATTTAGCATCAAGCTTCATGTTAATGTAAGAATTAAAAGAGCAAGATAAAATGGTGTCTAGGAAGCCTATTGTACACAAAATAGCATTATGTCTATCATTTTTAAATCAATACAAAAATTGAAAAGAAGAGTGAAGAGCAAAAGCAGACTTTTATCATTTACTTAAGGGCAAACACTTGAAAATCACTGGAAAATCAGGAGAATCCATTCTGGGTAGCAAATTGAGAACTCTCTATTTTTTTCTTAAGACACCTCTATCACTGGCTCATTTGCAAAGTGAAGTGGGCTGTTCTGCAATTATAAAACCAGCACAACATTAAATGTTACCATTCCAGGAGCAGAATTTCTGTCTTAATAATCCAAGACTGCTCCAGCTGTCCCTTGGCTATGTCTGTGGAAAGGCACTGTTTCACTCTGGCCAAATAAATTAATATATCTACATCTCATTTTGCTTTTTTGTAAAATGTTGGTCTCCCTAGAAACTGCTGGAAGAATGTATTGGATAATAATTACAAAAGGCTTTACAAGCCTGATGTTCTAGTTGCATGCTAAATAATAATGATTAAAAATGGGATATCTGGCTGTAGGTAGTGGCTGACATCTGTAATCCCAGGACTTTGGTGGGCAAAGCCAGGAGGATTGCTTGAGGCCAGGAGTTCATGACAAGCTTGGCCAACATAGCAAGACCCCATCTTTACATAAATAAATAGAAAGGGATATCCTTCAAAAGAAACCTGGAAGAAAAAAAAAAGGAAACTACTTTAGAATATATCTGAGAATGACTGAGACTCAGAAAGAAATTTTGGCTTAGATGTTCTTGAGCAACTAGGGGATGGTGGGAAAGCTCTTCTTTTCCTCATTTTAGAAAGAAATGTGGGAAGTACTAGAATATGTAGGAAATTATTTATGACTGAAATAATGATGCTCTCTATATATTTGCATATATATGTGTATATGCATATATATGTATTTTTAATAGGCAAGATTACTATTTTTACTAGCAGTTTAGGTTTTTTTTTTAAGTTTGCCCAAAATAGCCACATAATTTAATTGAGAAGATATTTTAAGTTTTTATTTATTTTGAGTCAGGTACTTGCTCTGTTGCCTAGCCGGAGTGCAATGGTGCACACAGGGCTCACTGAAACCTCGAACTCCTGGGCTCAAGAGATCATCCCACCTCAGCCTCCCAAGTAGCTGGGACCAAAGGTGTGTACTGCTATGCCCAGCTGACTTTTTAAAATCTTTTGTAGAGTCAGGGTCTCACCATATTGCCCAGCCTGGTCTCAAACTCCTGGGCTCAAGCAACTCTCCTTAATACATGGCCTCCCAAAGTGCTGGGATTACAGGTTTAAGCCACCACGCTCGGCCTAAACTTTAATGATTTTGAAAATCACCTGGGTTCCCTTCACGACTTGCTGGGTTCAGTCGCACCCAAAAATAATGACCAGGATATGAGAAATTAGTTCAAATAAAATGTGATTATCATAATAAGAGGAAAATCAACATTAAATTCAGAGAAAAATCTACAAAACAGATCCCAAAGTGCTGTGATTACAGATTTAAGCCACCATGCCTGGCCTAAACTTTAATTATTTTGAAAATCAACTGGGTTCCCTGCATGATTTGCTGGGTTCAGGCATACCCAAAAATAATGATCAGGATATGAGAAATTAGTTCAAATAAGGTATGATTGTTATAATAAGAGGAAAATCAATATTAATTAAATTCAGAGAAAGATCTACAAAACAGGTTGTGATGGAAAGCATTGACCTCTGGATACAGACAGACCTGGGTTGGAAAACTGGCTCTGCCACTTGCAAGCTATATGGCTTTTGACAAATTACTTAACCCTTAAGTTTCCATTTCCTCACCCATAAAACAAGATAATACCGTCTTCATTGGGTTGCTACAAGGATTAAATGAGATTATATTTGAAGAGTGCTTTGTTCAGAACCTGGTTGTCCATTAAGCCCTTAAAAATAGTAACTGCCCTCTTTTAGCTGAGTCTATTACCTAATTGTAAGACTAAATGATCCTATTTGGAAAAAATCGTGTCCAGTGGTTCATTAACACTTTGAAAGACTCTAAGCAGATGAAGACTACAAGTGTTACAGATCACTCTTAAGGAATAATTGTTCTTTTCGTCATAGTTTGTAAGGTGATATTAGTATTTCATGAATTTTATATAGGATACCCACTTTACACGTTTTCTCAGTGCAAATATCATTTGTGTGTGTTTGTGTGTTTATTATTCTTTTTTGACATAGAAACACTGACAGACAACCTGTGGGATATTTTCATGTTATTTTTAGGATGTTCAAGATGAAAAACCTGAGCTCTCACCTAGTCTAATAACTTCTCCTTACTCATGAGGAAATGGAGGCCAAGAGAGTTTGGGTAACTTGTTCAAAATAACACAGTGCTAGAATTGTGAATAAAAGTCTCTTGACTACCAATTCAATATTCTTTTAGTACCTTTAAATATTAACTCTTAAAAGGCAGTCCAACATACTGCTGCTTTTAAAAAAAAAATCCTGATAAGAGAATTTAAATGTCTCTTCCTTGGGAGAATCATATGTTATACATCTTTGTGTTCACACAAGGCCTGGCATTCTTGGACACTGTGAGTGCTCAATACATATATTTCAAACAAATGAATAGATTTCTCCTAAGGTTATAGTTTGTGTGACTCTTTTTTTCTTTTTTTGGTATAACTTAACACAGAATTTTGCTCTGTGTAATTATTAGGAACTACTTTAAGTTTATGATGACATAGGTAAATGAATCTGGAATTTTAAAAAATTATCTGACATTATATAAAGGAAGGCTAACTGCCAGCATGGGTGATACATACTAAATTTCCTTTTACTGAAGAATGAAGGCTTTTTTTAGCTTTCCTTTTTTTCTGCTATGACTTCTTCATTTAAATTTTTTATTTTGGTAAAATATAAATAACTTAAAATTTACCACTTTAACCACTTCTAAGTGTAGAGTTCAGTGGCATTAAGTACATTCACAATGTTGTGCAGCCATTACCACCATCCATCTTCAGAACTTTTTCATCCTCCCAAAAGAAACTCTGTACCCATTAAACTATAACTGTCCATTCCTCTTTCCTCCCCCAGCCTCTAGCAACCACTACTTTCTACTTTCTGTCTCCATGAATTTGACTATCCTGAGTGTCTCAAATGAGTGGAATCGGATTATGTTTTGGTACTTATAAAACAATTGTCTGAAATTTTCACATTCTTTTCCTTATGTAGATTATGTTGAACTGTGTCTCTGGAAGGTCACACATCCTGACAAAAACTGGAAAATAAGGTAACAAGATGTCGGCTTAATTGTAGCACAGTTGAAAGAATAAACATACAATTTTAATCAGAGAAGTTATACCCGTTGACTTGCATCACATTATTATAATTACAAAAATCACCATTCCGACTGTGACAATATTGTACAAATACTAAAATTTATTATTTTAAACATAATGTAATAACATGGGGGAAAAGTTTATATTCTAATATCTCACTAGAAATCAATATTTATTGTCATGTGATTTTATCTGCTATTTAATAAAAGAATTCTGCAAGAAAAAGGGCAAAAAGGAAAAATACCCAAACAATAATAGTAGCCTGGTTAGGGTAGTAGCAGTGTGAGTACTTCTTTCTTATCTTTAGTTATATTACTTCTGCAACAGAAAAAAAATTTTTTTTTGAGTAAAATGAGTTGTATAAAAGAAAGTCTAGTGAACATCTATTATTCATGGCAGCAGCCCAAATCTTTCGAGAAACCACCCCACATTTTGATAATTCCCCACA
The DNA here is from genome assembly GCF_037993035.2 of Macaca fascicularis. NCBI lineage: Eukaryota > Metazoa > Chordata > Mammalia > Primates > Cercopithecidae > Macaca > Macaca fascicularis. The sequence goes on along the minus strand of NC_088376.1, from coordinate 63,600,537 downwards.
TTGTGTATCCTGTCTTCCCAAAGTAAATTCTAAAAACTTAACATTTCTTAATCTTTCTAGCCTCTAGAGTCAAGAATTAGGTCCTATAACTTAGTTTCTGGCTCTAGTTGCACCTGGTGAAAAACTACCCGAAAAACAGGCAGATTCCAGACATCTATTCTGCTGGCCCAGGCTGTTCCAAGGTCATGGTTCTGGGGTCAGCAGTGGGAGCAGTAGCTTCCCCATTGCGTTTGTTGCAAGTTTGGTTCTGGCTCAGTCTAGGACCTGTTCTTTTAACCTTTCCAATGATTATCAGGCTTTCTAGTCTCCATTAATAAGTTCCTTCCCATTTAAATGAGCTAGAGATGAGTTTTCTGTCTCTAACTAAAAATGCTGACAGATAGAAAGGCTAACAACACTGGGATTTGCCTAAGAAAAGGTGAACGAAGGATGACATTATTAAAGAGAAGACCATTCAACCAGGAGATTCTGGATTAAGTGAATGTTGAGACTTTATCTTAACTGCAAAGGGACATTTTGGGAAAAAAAGATCTTTTAGTGAGCAAATGCATGAGTGTCACGTCCAGACCAAAGCATTTAAGAGTATGACTTTGTAGCTCTCACTTCTGCTGCTGCAGCCACCATGGAGCCTCCTGTTCCAGATGATGCAGCTATAAAGTGTCAGAGTCTCCATCAGCCCTGGTCCTTGAAAAACTGTGTGGAAGACAGCTCCCTACTGATCCAAATAAAACATAACATGAACAAGAAATAAGCCTCGGTTATGTTAGGCCACCGAGATTAGAGGGTCAATTTGTTATATGGCATAGTCTAGCATGGCCTGATTAATACACAATAGTATCTAAAACCGAATGTTTTTTAAACAATCTAAATAAATAAATATTTATTTATTTAAAGTGTAAAGCCTTGTATGTCTTAGAAAAACATTTTATTCCATAAGAGTAAATGCCAGGCACAGTAGCTAATGCCTGTAATCTCAGCACTTTGGGGGGCCAAGGCAGGAGGATCGCTCGAGCCCAGGAGTTTGAGACCAAGATGGGCAACAGAGCAAGACCCTGTCTCTCCAAAAAAAATTTAAAACTTAAACAGGCATGTTGGCATGTGCCTGTAGTCCTAGCTACTCTGGAAGTCAAAACAGGAGGATCTCTTGAGCCCAGAAGTTTGAGGTTACAATGAGCTGTGACTGTGCCACTGCACTCCAGCCTGGACAACAGAGTAACACCCTATCTCTAACAACAACACCACCACCACCAAAAGTAAGTTATATAAAACATGAATTAAGGATTTATTGTCATTTGACATTAAGCAAAGTTATCTAGTTTACTTGAAGGCAACAGCAACAACCAAAAAAATGTGGCACATTATGAAAAACCCTAAATATTGAGTGATGTCAAACAACAAAAAGTTTATGCTTTTCAATTCTCACACACACAAAAAGAATTCATAATGCATATTAGTTTCCTTAAAACTACCCTCCAAAAAGAAGTATGCAATAATACAAAAAGTAAACCATTTTTATTTAGTGTGAAATTGTTGTCTGCAGAGAGAAGTATGAGAAAATTGCTAACACAATTTGTTGAAATTGCTTCTAGCAAAACTAAAAGAGAGGTGAATGCAACACTCATTTGAACAGATTCACCAATGTCTGTTTACTTTTGTAGCCCTTGTCCTTTTTGAATGTCTATTTTGGCCTGCACGACAGTGAGTTTTTTTGCTTAGTAGGAAATGAACTTTCCTTTAAATGTATGAGACTTTTTTCACCTGGAATAGCCACTGACAAAGTTATTTTCTATTTGTCCATTATAATCTGCACCACCCTGTCTGCACGGCATGATGTGGAATACTGGGCCAACACTGGCAGAGGAAAACATCATTACAAGTCTGTTGTGTGGCTATTCCCAGTGTTCAAACATCCTAATAAATGACACTCTACTACATCTGAATGACTATAAAATGTCCTTCAAAAAGATGGTTTGGTTTAGTTTTGTCTATATCACATATCGAATAAGAGAAAATGAAAGTAAAGTAGGTGAAATTTCTATTGGATGTAAAGAAGAGCTCCCAGGCTGCCAGAGTGAAAATATCAGAATGGATTATTGAAACAGAATGTCTGATCTTTTGTTAGGCATATCATTAAGAAAGACTAACTTTTCTAAAGGCATAAGACTAGGTCAGATACTCTCTTACAGTCCTTTGCAGTTCTGTAATTGTATAATTGTGTATCACATCCAAATTTTCTCAGCTTCTCTTGTTTTCATTTATATCATTCAGTGTCTCTGGTTATTAACTGGTGGGGCCAGGGGTCTAAGCCCCTTCTCGGGCCAAGTGAACACATGCAAACACACTAGGGTCAAACAGTTCTTAAGAATTCTGAGACAAATTCCAATCTCTATAAATCTGATAGTGGAAAGAAGTTCGCCATTGCCCTCCTTATTGAACTGCTTCATCTCTGAGCATGATCTGTGAGCATAGGCCTCACTGATCAGACCTTGATGATATTCCTCCATGAATGTTTCCTTGGCAATGGAAAGTGTTCTTCCAGACCCCTTGTCTCTCATCACACCACCCTCTTCTCCCCTGCCCTCAGTGCTTTCCCTTCTTCTCCCTTCCCCTATGTTATCCTACCCTCCCTTTTCAGAAGTGGCCCTTCCCCAGTATTAGCAAGTCTTTGGCCTCCTCCTGTGATCTGGAAATCCTGTCAGTCCCTAGGCGAGGAATCACAACCACTCTTCCACCTGTTCTGCTGCTGGATGGGAGGAGAGGGAAGGTTTATATCCTGAAGATAGATATGTGGTCAGAAAAACACTACCTGGATAAATTTGTTTTCTTTTTTCTTCTCCCTCTCTTCTTTGTCCAGCCCATTAAAAAAAGTCATGCATCTTGCACTGGAGAGTTAATCTCCTGCCAACAGCTTTCAACAGGTCCATGTATGGGAGTCATATTCCCCTTGCTGCTGTAACTCATCAATCAAAAGAGCACCACTTCCCTCCCAACCTTGTATAACATTGCAAGGCCTCCTTTTATTAACTAGTCTTTGGACTAGCCATTGCCTTCTAGTAAGGGTTGAGGGAAAGGCAACCTCATCACTCATATAAGGTATTGTTATGAAGGTTATTAGCAAACTGGTTATGGCCTGTAAGCCAAATCCAGCCCACTGACTGTTTTATGAGAAAAGTTTCATTGGAATACAGTTACGCCCATATATTACCCTGTTGTCTATGACTGCTTTTGCACTAAAATAACAAAGTACATTAGTTGTAACAGTGACCACATTCCACAAAGCCTAAGATATTTACTATCTGGTTCCTTACAGAAAAAGTTTACCAATCCCTGATATAGTGTATCATGTCTATTAATAAAATCAAGGCCACCACAACCAAAAGATCCACTTTAGCTGCTGCTTTCAAAAGTTTTGAATAGTTGTGGGACTTTTGTTTTTTTTGTTTGTTTGTTTTGTTTTTGTTTGTTTTTTTTTTTGAACAAAAGACTTAGGCTCTAGAGAAGTTTATCCTTCCATATTCCTTTCTCTATACCCTGCATGTTTTTATTGTGGCTGAAAGAGTTGTCATATTCAAAATGGCAGTATCTATCAAATGAACAGCTTTATGTAACTACTTAATGTTTAAGTTAGGTGAGAAAGTGCATAAACTTGAAACCTTGGATTCTCTCTCAACTCCCTCTTCACATCCCTCTATCCATATCCAGCAGGTCACCAAGTTCCATTAATTCTACCTCCTAAATGTCTCCAACCTTAAATCCCCTTTCTCTATTTCTAGTACCCTACTTAAAGCCCTTATCTCTTATGTGGAACTAAATCAATGGCCTCCGGCTCATTCTCCCTGCCCCCAAGCCATCTCATCCTTACTAAGCCATTGTCCCTGTATTTATACCCTCCTCCCCAAAAATCACTCACCACATATATACCCTCCCCTGACACAAGCATATAATTCTCACCACATGTACACCTCTCACCTCAGAATTAGGGCCTTTATATCATTAAATAGAACCACTATTTACTTAGTGACTTAAGCCAAAAACCTCAAAATCATCTTCGATTTGTCATTTTTCTTCACAACCCACACTGAATTAGCTGTTATTAATTTTAATTAACTAGCTCAAATTAATTCTAACTTGGCAAGCCCTATCAGGTCTATCTCAAAAAATTTATGGTAATCCTAATAGAGTTAAAGAGGGCCTAAAAATTAACACTTATATTCCCATCTCCAGTTAAGAACCAACTGAAAATAGACACAAAAGTCAGACAAATGGAGACAAATGGAGGTCAAAATATTACCTTTATCAGGATTACAGCTAATATTGACAGCTCATTCTTCTGTCTGCAGGTAAGAAGGCATCCTAATAGTGAACTCACAGCTAGACAGGCTTCCTACCTAGCCCCAGGTGGCATGAGACCACCACAGACTTCACTGTGCAGGGCAGAGAGTGCCTGCTCCTGTAGTACTTGCAGCAGAGGTATAGGGAAGACTACACATTTTGGATGGAAGCAGACAGATCTTGAGGAGGCAGGTTGTAGGAGGAGCATGCTGGCATTGTCCAGTACTGCCGGTATGGGCTGAAAGTCTGACAAGTTCTGCGAGGAGTGAGTGATGAAGAGTAAAGAGGCAGGGAAGTTATAAGCAAGTTATAGGAAAGAAGTTTTCCCTCCTCTAAAATTCCCCCAATTTTTGTTCTCTTACCCTATTTGGCTTAACCATTAACTGGTGGAGTGGCTTCCCTCCATGGGGTACAAGATTAAAAATTTACTCGGGCCGTCTTCATCCCATCTTCAAAAAATTATTCCTCCAACACCAACCATGGCTGTTCTGGGATGCTGGTGGCAGTGTTTTGTGTTTAACCCCATGGACTCTAAAATGGGCCAGAATAGCACATTGATTAAATTAATTCTAAAACCTGCACCCAAAACTGAAAATTCTTTCTTTATTTTATTTCCTTTCCCAAACTATGTCCCATCACATTGTCTAATATAAGGTTTGGCAATGATTAAAATAACAATATAAAAATACTCCAATAATAAAACTGCCAACAACAAACAAAGTCCCAGATTTGAATATTAATTGCCTTCTTAGATGGATTTTCCTGGGAGGAAATTAAAGTTAAAAATTAAATCTCCATGTAAATTAGTCCAAGGATTTTAGAGGTCAAAAGAATTAACGTCCAAAATCACATTCTCATGCACTTGGGAGTTAAAAACCCGAAGAAACGGAAGTTTAAACTTTATCCTCCTCAATTTCTTATTAATAATTTGCCTAGTCTCAGCTAGGAGGGTCTGGGGTAGGGGGTGGGGAGTAGGCAGCTGCAACCTGGCTATCTTCTATGGAATGGATGTAGGTCCTTTAGGACTTTAGAAGTTGAATGCATCTCTACTATGTCCTGTGTTTAAAGGCTCCAAGCCTTAATCGAATACAGAAGACTATCCCAGCATGGGCCCCTGACCCACCAAATCCAGAAAACAAGCCAATCTTGCTATCATAGAATATAAAATTCCATAGCCCAGAGTTAGTATTGTCAAAGGCCCTAGCAGAGATTCATTGGTATTGGATGGAAGCAGGTCAGACCAAAAACAAATAACTTGGTTTAACCTCTCAGTGATGCGAGTCAGTCTGGGATAGTTATCTGAAGTTCACAGTCTCTGAATTTACAGTGAATCTCAGGATCAACCTCCCATTTAGTAGTTAATTCTGACACTCTTTATCTACATATCTGAGGGTGAGGCTGGAGGAAGGTGGTGGTGATCTGCAAATAGCCTTGTTTCCAAGATAGTAGCATTTGAGACATCACAATCTTCTTGCGAAGTTAGAAACTTGAACCGGTGTCAGCCCAAATCACCCAGCTTTATTTGAGGCGTGTATTAGTTAGGGTTCTCTAGGGGCACAGAACTAATAGGATAGATATACATATCAAGGGGAGTTTATTAAGGAGTGTTAAACACACACGATCAAAAGGTCCTACAGTAGGCCATCTGCAAGCTGAGGAGCAAAGAAGCCAGTCGGAGTCCTAAAGTTGAAGAACTCGAAGTCCAATGTTCGAGGGCAGGAAGCATCCAGCATGGGAGAACGATGTAGGCTAGGGGGCTAAGCCAGTCTAGCCTTTTCATGTTTTTCTCCCTGCTTTATATTCTAGCCACGCTGGCAGCTGATTAGATGGTGCCCATTCAGATTAAGGGTGGGTCTGCCTTTCCCAGTCCACAGACTCAAATGTTAATCTCCTTCAGCAACACCCTCACAGACACACCCAGGATCAATACTTTGCATACTTCATTCCAATCAAGTTGACACTCAGTATTAATCAACACAGGCACCCCCACCTTTCTACTTATTCATAATCTAATTTTCCATTTTCTCTTTGTTTCTGGCACCCCAGAGCAAAACTGAATGTGAGTCTCATTAACAACCTGTGAGCAGACCTTTTCAGGCCTGAGCCACAAAGGGTGCTTCCTTTTCCACTTGCCATGAAATTGCATAGGCCTACAAAATCTGTTTCGGGAAGGGATTTTTGCCTAGTCATCACATTTGATTCAGTTGAAGAATCAACCTTAGCAGATTTCCAAACTGAGTGACTCTTGATGCTTCAGAGTTTCTTTCTAGTGGTTTATGAGAATCAGTTCCTCTCCAATGGGCTCCTGGATTTACCATCTTTCCTCCATTTTTTAATATTCCAAGCCTTAAGTAGCATGCCGCCTGGTGTATCTTTAAGTGAAGTACTAGCATATGCCTCTGGTGCTTCATTCCCTCTGCTGTTACCCTTTCCTTTCCAGAAAGACCCAGTTGAATTTCTAAAAATTTAAACTACTTCTTAATTGGGTTGATTCCTTTTCTAACACATGTAGGGCTGGGATTAAGGCCCTTCCTTCCTTCCTGTCTATTTTCTCTTTGCCTTCTGGCTCAGAAAATGGTTTTCCTAACATATTCCTCTAAGTTTAATGTGTAGGGCTCCACCTTAGTGGGAGATATGAAATCAATAAAGTCTAGGGCTACCAAAAGCTACACTGTTCAAACAAATCTTAGCAACTTTCTCCCACCTTTGTTAGAAAGACTCACCTGGGAGATATGATCCCATCAAACCACCACCCAATCTAGGCCTAGACTTGGCTGATTATTGTTCTGTCTCGCTCTCCATTTATATTTTTCATATCTACTGCGCCTTCCCTTAAAATGCCAACTTCATAAATTTCTCTGACGGGTGCCCTCATAGAACAGGCACCATCTGCATTGACTGTCTGTCTCTGAATCTAACCATTTGGCAACTATTTGAATATTTTATGCTTATCTACCTGGTCTTCCCCACTCAAATCCCCCTAAATTATTTGTTACCACTTGGTACAACCACACCAGTAGTCAAAAAGTTGTTCCAATTGCTCTTATTTTGGATTCTTCATCTGCGCTTTTCAGGAGAGCCTCTCAGTTTGTTTCTGGATCTGGCTTCTTGCAAGCAAAGGGATTCACCCAAAGATCTTATCTCTTTCCATTTGTTTTCACTGGGCACAGTCACTACTCCTGCGCTAATAATGGTTAACACATCTTCACCTTTTCTAAATTCCTTTTTAAGAACAATTAGATGTTTACACTTCCTACTGCTTTTGGGTGGGATATCCATTCTGACCTCCAAGAGCTCATATTGACCTTCCTAGATGATTCATCTCCAACTAAGCACTCACTCTGTTTCCTAAGAAAAGTATATTCTCCCTCCAGTTAATCATCTTGTCTTCTTTTATTTTGTTTTTATTTTCCCATTTCCTCTGCTCTTATAGTCAGACTGAAGTATAAGTTTCAAATCAACCCAATTCCTCCTCGATTTCCTGAAGAAACTTCATTACTTGGGATCAATGGTCCAGACCCAGGCCTTTGAGTTGTTTTTCTACCTCAACCCAAGAAAGTGGCGTATTCTCTTTACCTTCAGAGTTTCCATTTCTGCCCATTCCATTCCATTCATTTATTAATAAAATTTCTCATCTTTTGTGGGTGGGATTTGCTATTTGGTTCTCTAATCTAAAGCCATGGTCAGAATTTATACAACAAGTCCAGAGCCACTTGAGACCACATGATAGGACTGACCCCTGATTCTATATAAGCCTCACAAATAGTTGTGCCACAATTTTCTCTCTTGGACTCAAAACAATAAAAAGTGGAATAAAGTTTCAGATAGCTGATTTAACACTGCCTACCTAGAGCGGGTAATAATAATTTAAAGCCAGAACCTTGTCTGCCATCCAAGCCATTATCTTCTTGTCTGGATTACCACGATAGCTTCTAATTTGTCTCCCTGTTCCTCTTCTTGTCTCAACAGTCCATCTTCTACATAGCTGCTACATAGTAATCTTTTAAAAACTTACCTAAGGTGAAAGGATGCTAACAAGAAAGTGAAAAGGCAACTCACAGAATGGGAGAAAATTTTTATAAATCATATATCTCTTAAGGGCCAAGTATGCTGAATATAAAAGAATTCTTACAACTTAACAATAAAAAGAAATTCCATTTTAAAGTGGGGAAAGGACTTGGATAGAAATATCTCCAAAGAAGACATACATAAAACTACAAGCACATGAAATAATTCTCAACACCATTAGTCATTAGGGAAATGCAAATAAAAACTACAATGAGATAACACTTCACACCTACCAGGATGGCTATAAACACAAAAACAGAAAACAACAAATGTTGCCCATGATGTGCAGAAACTGGAACCATCATGCATTGCTAGTGGGAATATAAAATGGTACAGCCACTTTGGAAAAGAGTTTGGCAGTTCCTCAAAAAGTTAAACATAAAGTTACCATATAACAGAGCAATTCCAGAGCTAGTTATATACCCAAGAGAAATGAAAGCATATGTTTATGTAAAAACTTAGATATGAATATTTATTCAAGTATTATTCATAATAGCCAAAAAGTGGAACAGCCCAAATCCTCATTAACTGATGAATGGATAAACAAAATGTGGTATATACACACAATGAAATATTATTCTGCCGTAGAAAAGGAACAAAGTACTGTTACATGCTGCAACATGAATAAACCTTGAAAACATTATGACAAATGAAAGAAAACAGACACAATAGGCTGTATGAGTCTATTCATGAAATGTTCAGAATAGGCAAATCCATAGAGACCAATAGTAAATTAGTGGTTGCCAGGGGTTGAGGGGAAGGTAGAATGGAGAGTAATGGTTAAGAGGTACAGGGTTTTTGTGGAGGAATGATGAAAATGTTCTGGAATTTGTGATGATGGATACATGAATTGTGAAATGCTAAGTACCAATGAAATGTACACTTTAAAACAATAAAATGTGTGTTATGTGAATTATACCTCACTTTTTTAAAAGACTTAAATCAGATCATGGCTTCTTGTAGTACTCAAATAAAATCCAACCTCCTTACCTTACAAGGCCCTAGGTAATATGACCTTTACCTCTCTTACCCCACCTCTCATCATTCCCCTCACTCCCCACCCCCCATTTACATTACATTCCAGGCTCACTGGTGCTCCTGCTTCCAACTCTTCCAAGGCTCACTGTCACTCTTTCTTCCAACTCTTCCAAGGTCTTTACACTTAATCTTTCTCCTGCTTGGAGTATTCTCTGCCTAGGACGTCTCCTGATTGCCTCTCTCTTATCATGGAGGTCTCCGGTAAAACCTCTTCAAGGAGGTCTCCTTCACCATCCTTATCACTGTCTATCATATTAGCTTGCATTATTTTCTTCACAGTACTTATTACTCTCTGAAATTATTTGTTAACTCTGTCTCTTCTGTGAAAACATATATTTTCTGAGAGCAGAGATTTTTGTCTGTCCTGTTTACTGCTATAATCCAAGTGCTGAGAACAATGCCTAGCACAGAGAAGATGCTAAAAATATAATTTTGAATGAATGAATGAATGAGAGCTAATGTTTGTACATTGGACATTTGGATATTTTGATAGTATTCAGGTGCTGACAGAGCTGGTGGTTTTGATTCCTGGACACATTGAGACCGTAAGGATTGCATCTAGGGAGGGTATAAGAAATAGGAAGGTTGGGGAAATGTTTTCAAATTTCTCAAAGATAGGGTTAGATAGTAGAAACTATCTAAAAATGTCCAAAGCTTATGGAATAACTATCTGAATCACTCAAAGTAATTCATGATTCCGTTTGTTCCCTGAGATGAGAGTTAAGGTGCACATGCTTAATCTGGGTGCATTGGAAGGAGGTACCCAAAGTATACATTCCTCTGGGCCGTGAGGCAGCGTGGTGAGGCAGCACAGTGAAGTGTCCCTATGACTCCTGCTCAGCCCAGCCTTGGGACTCCTGCTTTCTTCCTGGAAAAGGGCAATAAAGAACAGAGGCCCTGTAAACCAGAGCACAAGGAACATGTGCTTTAGGGCTCAGGAAGAGGGCAAGCTGGGAGAGAAGGGTGGCAAGAAAGTCATTGAGAATGCAATTAAGAAGCAACCATGCATGTGCCGTGAGGATGCAGGGGGATGTCAGGGCAGGGGGAATCACACGACTGACATCAGGAGAGATAATCAGGAGGCCAGGAGCTAGGAAGACACCCTCCGAAGCAGATACCCTAAGGGTTCTGTGAAGGGTCTGAGGTCTGGGGTCCCCATATTTTACCAATAAAGACTGAGCCTGGGGTCCCCATATTTTACTAATAAAGACTGAGTCACACATTGCTGTTTTGTCATGATGGCCCAGGGAAATGTGAGTTAGTCATATAACATAAAGAACAATGCTTGTATTCTCTTATTTGAATAAAGAAAATATCCTGTTTTAATTCAGAGATGATCTATGAATCATAGATGACATAAATTAAGTGGAAACAACATTGGGAAGAAAAAAAATCATCTGGCGCTGTATACTTTAGTGAGTTTGATGATCAGGCAATAGAAATGCTTACCTCTAAACTAAGCCAGGTAGAAAAAGAACGTAAAGATAGTATATGTTTAGACAATTAAATGAGGAGAAAAGTTATTGAGGCAGGAAAAAAAAAAAAAAAAAAAGCTTGGAGAGATGAGAAAGTAAGGTGGTATACAGAAATTAAAGGCTAATTCAGAAGTAATAACCAATTTTTGTGAAATGGAAAGTAAAATTTTCAGCTTGAAAGGATAAGATACATATATGTATTTGAGATACTTACATGTGTACCAGTTTGAACAACGAATGACATGCAATACTGCAGGTGAAAGTGATGTTTAGAAAGTTTAAGAAAATGAACAGAACACGACGTGGCCCAGCTTACCCAGACACACTGAGGAAATCATATCTAGGGATGTCATGGATCAGACACATTTCAGGTGGTTGAGAAGGAGACCAGTGCTGGCTCGTACAGGTTGAATTTCCAGAACAGCCTGCTAGGTAGCTTCCACTGTCAAGCCACCCTGTCACTCCATTGCCTAACTAATCTGCTTGAAACAGGCCTTTAATCACCATAAAACCTTCCACGCCTTTCCATGTCTTACTAAGTCAACTCTGAACACTGCCTGGCTCTCCAGCCCCATCCTTCCTATTCAAACTTCCGTCTTAGTACTCCCCAGTACCTCTCTTTTCAGGCCTGCCTCTCCACTGTCCCGCCCAAGATGCTGTCTTCTATCTGATTAGTAAAATGACATGTATGCTGTCTTCTATCTGATTAGTAAAATGTCATCCTTCTATCAAGGAGCTTATAGTTTAATTCCACCATGAGTCTTTCCTAATTGTTTCTTTCTGTGAACTCCTAAAACCTAATTGCTCGATTCGATTGTCATGTATTATTCACAATTGCTTTACGTGTATTAGTGCCAGGAAATGAAAGAAAGAGAAGAGTGAAAGTCAAGAGGTAACTCCCACTTTAGATTCCAATTTGGAGGTAGGTGCTGCTGGAAGGATGGAGGAAGCACAGCAGAGTGGTCCTGGGAGCCTTGGGTGCAGGAAAGGAAGTAGGGTCGGTTGTAATGAGCACCCTGCTTCCCGTGTCACTTAGGGATACATCTTTCCTTTTTAACAGATTTTTTTTAATGCCAGTTTTAGGTTCATAGCAAAATTGAGTGGAAAGTACAGGGAGCTCTCACATACCTATCTCCCTGACACATGCACAACCTCCTCCATTATCCCGTACCAGCTGCACTGTGTCTACACTTCTGATCTACAGAAAACTGTGAGATAATAAATAGGTGTTTCTTTCATGCTACATTGTGGATGAACCCGGAGGACATTAGACTAAGTGAAATAAGCCAATCACAAAAAAAGGCAAATACTGTACTATCTCACTTACATGAAGTAGCTACAGTAGTCAAATTTATAAAGACAGAAAGTAGAAGGGTGGTTACCCCAGACTCTGGTAACTACCACTTTGTCACTTCTATAAGTTCAGTTGTTTTAGATGCCACGTAAAGTAAGAACATGAGATAGTTATCTTTCTGTGCCTGGCTTATCTCACTTAGCATAATGTTCTCTAATTCCAGACAAATGAATAATGCTACAATAAACATGAGAGTGCAGATATTTCTTTGACAAACCGACTTTAAATTTTGGGGGTAAATACTTGGAAGTGAGGTTACTGGATCATACGGTAATTCTGTTTTGAGTGTTTCAAGTAGCCTCCATTCAGTTTTTTACAGTGGCTGTACTAATTTATGTTCTCACCGACAGTGTACAGGGGTTCCCTTTTCTCCACATCCTTGCCAACACTTGTTATCTTTCATCTTTTTGACAGTAGCCATTGTTACAGGTGTGAGGTGATATTTCATTGTGGTTTCTCTAATGATTAGTGATTTTGAGTATATTTTTCATACATCTGTATGTCTTCTTATAGAAATGTCTATTCAGGTCATTTTTAAAAATTTTTATTGCTTTATTTTTTCTTTAATTTAAAGTTCCAGGATATGCGTGCAGGGCAGGGGGAACCACATGGCGAGGAAAAATGAGGATGCCTAGAACTATGAAGACACCCTCTGAAGCAGACACCCTAAGGGTTCTGTGAAGGGTCTGAAGCCTGGGGTCCCCATATGCAGGTTTCTTACATAGGTAAACATATGCCATGGTGGTTTGCTGCACCTGTCAACCCATCACCTAGGTATTAAGCCCCATCACCTAGGTATTAGCTATTTATTCTGATGCTCTCCCTACCCCTGTGCCCCCACAACAGTTCCCAGTGTGTGTTGTTCCCCTCCCTGTGTCCATGTGTTTTCACTGTTCAGCTCCCACTTATAAGTGAGAACATGTGGTGTTTGGTTTTCTGTTCCTGTGTTAGTTTGCTGAGGATGATAGCTTTGAGCTCCATCCATGTCTCTGCAAGGGACGTGATCTCGTTCCTTTTTATGGCTGCATAGTATTCTATGCTGTATATGAACCACATTTTCTTTATCCAGCCTATCATTGATGGGCATTTGGGTTGATTCCATGTCTTTGCTATTGCGAATAGTGCTGCAATGAATATATATGTGCATGTATCTTTATAATAGAATGATTTATTTATATTCCTTTGGGTTTATACCCAATAATGGGATTGCTGGATCTAATGGTATTTCTGAAAGCACCTTTGCAAAATTATAATTGAGGAAATTATGCCAGTGAAGGAAATCAGACCTAACCAACTCCGTCTTGCTTCTAACCTTTTAGCTGTCCTTGTTTATTCCTGGGCATAGGCCAAACTAACTTTGGGAAGGAATTCAGTTCATGATTTGACTCTGAAACAAAATGGATGACAGTCCTTTCCCAAAAAGACCCCCTTCTTGCCTGGGGACCAGTCTGCCTTTGCAGGACTAACAAATTAGCTACAGGATTAGAAATTACAGTTCAGGGGTTATGCAAACTCTGGCTCCAAGAGTCTGAACCTCCCCAAATTGTTCCTGGGGAGAACATCACTATTGTAAAACCTAAGGTCAGTGCTTGAGATATTTTGCAGACCCTGTACTTGATGGATCAGCTGAGACGACCCAGACCGGTAATCTAGGTCAACTAGTTCTGCCGTCCCACCCAGAAACAGAAGACAGCAAGAAAAACTCATTATGATTCCATCTCCAACCTGACCAATCAGCACTCCCCACTTCCAAAGCCCCTACCTGCCAAATTATCTTTAAAAACTCTGTCCCCAAATCCTCGGGGAGACTGATTTGAGTAATAGTAAAACTCTGGTCTCCTGCACAGCGGCTCTGCGTGAATTACTCTTTCTCCACTGCAATTCCCCTGTCTTTATAAATCGGCTCTGTCTAGGCAGCGGGCAAGGTGAACCCATTGGGTGGTTACCTTTCTGGTTCTAGGTCTTTGAGGAATCGTCACACTGTCTTCCACAATGGTTGAACTAATTTACATTCCCACCAACAGTATAAAAGCGTTCCTATTTCTCCACAGCCTCACCAGCATCTGTCATTTCTTTACTTTTTCGTAATTGCCATTCTGACTGGTGTGAGATGGTATCTCATTGTGGTTTTGATTTGTATTTCTTTAATAATCAGTGACATTGAGCTTTTTTTTCATGTGTTTGTTGGCCACATAAATGTCTTCTTTTGAGAAGTGCCTGTTTATGTCTTTTGCTCACTTTTTAATGGGGTTGTTTTTTTCTTGTAAATTTGTTTAAGTTCCTGTCAATGGTAGTTTGATGGGCATAGGACTGAATCTGTAGATTACTTGGGGCAATATGGCTTTTTCACGATATTGATTCTTCCTATCCATATGCATGGAACGTTTTTCCATTTGTTTTGTCCTCTCCAATTTCCTTGAGCTGTGGTTTATAGTTCTCCTTAAAGAGGTCCTTCACTTCCATTGTTAACTGTATTCCTAGGTATTTCATTCTCTTTGTAGCAACTGTGAATGGGAGTTCATTCATGATTTGGCTCTCTAATTGTCTGTTGTTGGTGCACAGGAATGCTTGTGATTTTTCCACATTGATTTTGTATCCTGAGACTATGCTGAAGTTTCTTTATCAGTTTAAGGAGCTTTTGGGCTGAGATGAGGGGGTTTTCTAGATATAGGATCATGTCGTCTGCAAACAGAGACAGTTCGACTTCTCTTCCTATTTGAATACCCTTTATTTATTTCTCTTCCCTGATTGCCCTGGCCAGAGCTTCCAATACTATGTTGAATAGGAGTGGTGAGAGAGGGTGTCCTTGTCTTGTGCTGGTTTTCAAGGGGAATGCTTCCAGTCTTTTAGCAATATATCTTAAGTGTTCAGAATCATGAAAAATAAGACACCACGTGATGTTCCAGACAATGGAAGCATGCAACTTCTCAGGTCCCCACGCCAGACCTACTGAATCAGAAAGTCTGGATGGAACCCAGCAATCTGTTTTAACAGCACTCCAAGTGATTAAGATTACAGTAATGTTAGAGAGCTACTGCTTTACAGCACTGGAACTTTTCTTAAAAAGTACTCATTATATGACACTATTTCTATAATAAATTACATAATTCCTTCCCTTCTGGAACAGAATGTACTAAACATAAAGTGATATTTTCTCATGGGGCCAGTCACCATGATGGACATCATTTCTTGCCCAGTGCCGTTTTAACAACCAGCACCCCAGACAGAACACACAGGCGCCATGCTGCCAGGGCCACAGTCCACCTGGGCAACCGACTGCAACTGTCAATGTGGGCCCACTCAGCGCTGATTGTTATCTATAACAATGTTGGAGGAGTTCTTCAGTTGGAGCTTTATAAAAACAATTCAAGGACCAATTGAAACTGGCCAAACCACAGTATAAAAGAAGATTCCCCTTGAAAACCAGCACAAGACAAGGATGCCCTCTCTCACCACTCCTATTCAATGTAGTATTGGAAGTTCTGGCCAGGGCAATCAGGGCAAGCAGTTCACAAATTATACACACACCTAATACTGCAACAAACACTGCGCAGAGGCATTCTGGTGTCACATTCCATTGTCTCTTCAGAAAAGAAGTGGTGGAAATTCTCAGTAATTTTTAGGAAATGTTTCTGTTCTTAACTGGATTTCACTTCCTAGATTATCCAGGCTTTACCGACCCTCCTCAAAGTAACACACTCTTGTTCTTGTCACATATCAGTTTGCCCAAGAATGACTGCTTTCTTACAGCCCATTTAAAAGAATTCTCAAAATCAGCAGCTACAGCTGCTCAAAAGTTCAGATTTTTAGCAAGACATCTCCATGGTTCATAGGTTTAGCTTTTCTTGAATACATTGTGCTGAACCTGCAACCAGCTTCCTAGGCCTTGAGATCAGCGCTGTTTTCCACATTCACAGCTCTTTGTCTATCAGGGCTTTTGTGTTCTCCTGTACTGAGGCTTTCAGTGAGATTTATATTCAGTTTCTTTTAGGAAGAAATAGCTTCCAGATTGAGTCCAACCTGAACAGGATTTCCATAGATCCATAGATCTGAGGGTAGATGCATACGAAAATTTCACAGATATTGCCAAAATGCCTCTCAGAGGAGTTGCACTGATGTTTCCCAGAAATGTATAGGGTGCCTGTTTTCCTGTAGCCTCACTGACAGAGATGGAAATTTCTTTGTACTGTAGCTATCTTAGGGTCTGATGACACCCTCACATGACAGTCGCCGTTAGAACAATTTCAAGTCTCTCTCTTTAGATGTTGACCCTTTCTCTCTGGCACAGTTTTCTTTTTCAATTTAATTCAAAGAATTGAATTGAGAACTTACTTTGAAACTAGTTCTCAAAAGTGTAAAATCAAAGAACTTGCAACCTTGCTATGATATTTGTGTTCTTTTTTTTACTTTGAAGAAAAGAGTTTTAAAACTGAGATTTTCAGAAGGAAAATCTCACCCATATCTGACTTACATGACATTGAAATGACACTTTCGAATTTGAGTTTAAACATTATTGTTCATGCTGGAATTAGTTAAGACTTTTGAGGTTTGGGGGATGGGATGAATATATTTTACATGTGAGGACATGGGTTTGGGGGGGCCAGAGGTGGAATGTTTTGGCTGAGTGTATGCCCCCCCAAATTCATATGTTGAAACCCTACCACTTAATATGATGGTATTTGGAGGCCATATCTCTGGTGATTGTTAGGATTAGATGACATCATGAAGATGGAGGACTCGTAATTGGGGCTTGTTTCCTAATACGAGTCCCTAGAGAGCTAGCCTTGCTCTCCACCATGAGAGGACACAGTGAGAAGAAAGGCTTCTTTGAATTAGGAAGCAGACCCTCACCAGACACAGACTCTACCAGTTCTTTGATATTGGACTTCCCAGCCTCCCAAACCATAAGAAATAAATGTTTGTTGATTAAGCAAAATAAAGCAAACAAAAATCAGAAGGAAAAGAAAATTCTAAGTGATCCCACTTCTATTTGTTTTACAGAATTTGGAGTCCTGTGGTATCTATCTCCATATTCCAGGACAACTCTTTGTTTCCATTCACAGAAAAACACTGTTATTTATTGGGAGTCAAGAGGCTCCCTACCATGCAGCACAATCTTATTGTTCATTTCTAAGACAGCTGATGTTCAAAAGTCAACTATCTAACCTCTATATGACCTGGAAATTTATTTGATTTAAAAATTACCTGTCATTCAAATATTTCTTTGAAAGTCCACATCAACTGGACTCCCTTAATTATCAGGTTGAGTTCAGTTTCAAGGCTCTCAGAGTAGTATATCGATTGAAAGTCCTTCTCTTTATATTGATTAATAAAGTAAATTTGGGGTTTTTGTTTTCCATCATTTTACTTCTTAGACAAGAAGGGACTATTTAACTTATCTTAATTTCTGCAAACATTTATTAATTCAGATTATTACTGGTTAACTTGTATTTACTTTTTAGAAATAAAAAAAATTACCCTATTATTGCAGTGGCCTCTTATATCAGAATTTAAAATACAATAAATTGGTCCTGGCACAGTGGCTCACACCTGTAATCCCAGCATTTTGAGATGCCAAAGCAGGTGGATCACTTGAGCCTAAGATTTCCAGACCTGCCAGGGCAACATGGCAAAAACCTTGTCTCTACGAAAATACAAAAATTAGCCAGGCACAGTGGGGCACACCTGTAGTCCCAGCTACTCGGGAGGATGAGGTGAGAGGATCGCTTGAGCCCACGAGGCAGAGGTTGCAATGAGCCAAGAGTGTGCCACTGGACTCCAGCCTGGGTGACAGAGTAAGACCTTGTCTCAAAAAACAAAATAAAGTATAATAAATCAATGATTATTTGAGAAATACAAATTTAAGTAACAGTGGGATCTTTTACAACTATTAGACTGGCAAAAATCAGAAAGCTAGATAATGCAGGAGTGCAGAATGGTGCAGCCATGCTGGTGAGCACCCTGCCACTTCTTGGTTTGATTAAGTATGCTCCATAACTCAGTAATTCCAATCTTGAGCGTGAATCTAAAGAATTTTCATATAGATCCATAAGGGGACATGTATGAAGATATTTGCTTTAGCATTATTTGTGGTGACAAGAAGTTGCAGGCAAACTAGCGGTCTGTCACAGGGAAGTGGACAGATGAACTTGCAGATGCACACCATGGAGGTCTATACAACAATTAAACCACAGATTAAATGTATACATAGGAAAATAGGTAGATCCTAAAAACACAATACCTTACTACTTCATAAAAACCTTAAGGAATATAATAGATCATAGATCTAAATGTAAAACACAAGCTATAAAAACTGGGTGAGAGGAAGTGGGGATGGTTAATAGGTACAAAAATATAGTTAGATAAAATAAATAAGATCTGGCATTTGATAGCACAAGAGGATGAATACAGCCAACAATAATTTATTGTACATTTAAAAATAACTAAAAGTATAATTGAATTGTTTGTAACACAAAGAAAGGATAAATGCTTAAGGTGATGGAGATGTAAGCTTAAGATAAATGCTTACTTACCCTAATGTGACTATTATGCATTGCATGCCTATATGAAAATATCTCACGTATCTCATAAATATATACATCTACTGTGTACCCACGAAAATTGAAAATTAAAATAAATACATAATTAGAAGCTCTTTTTTGTTTTTTGTTTGTTTGTTTGTTTTTTAGAGATGGATTCTCGCTGTGTTGCCCAGGCTGCTCTTGAATTCCTGGGCTCAAGCAATTCTCCCACCTCAACCTCCCAAAGTGCTGGGATTACAGGCATGAGCCACCCTGCCCAGCCAACTTTTTTTGTTTTTTAACTGCTAAAAGATAACATAGGCAAGGACTGGACACGGTGGCTGACACCTATAATCCCATTTCAGGAGGACAAGGCAGGAGCATTGCATGAAGCCTGGAGTTTAAGACCAGCCCAGGCAACATATTGAGACCCCATATCTACAAAAAAAAAAAAAAAAAAAAAAATTAATTAGCCACGTGTGGTGGCACAAACCTCTAGTCCCAGCTACTTGAGAGACTGAGGTGAGAGGATTGCTTGTGCCCAGAAGTTGGAGGCACCTCTACACTGCAACCTTGGCAACAGACTGAGACCCTATATCTTTAAAAAATAAAATAAAAATTACGATAACAGGCGAAAATCTACTCAATCTTCAGTTTGCAATGACTTTTAGATATAACAACAAAAGTAGAATCCATTAAAAAAATTGATAGGTAAGACTTGGTTAAAATACAAAATTCTCTTCTCTGTGAAAATACTGTTAAAACAATGAAAAAACAAGCCACAGACTGCGAGAAAATATTTGCAAAACACATATCTGATACAGGACTTGTGCTCAAAATGTACAAAGGACTCTTAAATTCAACAATAAAAAACAAGCGATTCAATTGAAAAATGGACACACGATCTGAACAGATATCTCACCAAAGAATATATACAGATAGCAAATAAGCATATGAAAAGATTCTCAGCAGTCTATGTTATTAGGGAAATACAGATTAAAACAACAATGAGATACCACTACATACCTATTAGAATGGCTAAAATCCAAAACACTAACAACACCAAATGGTAGCAAGAGTGTAGAGCAACAGAAACTCTCTTTCATTGCTAGTGCAAATGCAAAATGGTGCAGCAATTTTGGAAAACAGTTTAGAATTTCTTACAAAGGTAAATATACTCTTACCGTACAATCCAGCAATAGCACTCCTTGGTATTTACCCAACTTAGTGGAAAACTTGTGTTCCTACAAAAAAACCTGCACACAAATGTTTGTAGTAACTTTATTTATAATTGCCAAAACTTGGAAGCAATGGAAATATCCTTGAATAGCTGAATGGATAAACAAATTGTGGTACATCCACACAATAATATATTATTCAGTAATAAAAAGAAATGAGCTAACAAGCTATGCAAATATATGGAAGAATCTTAAATGTACACTGCTAAGTGAAAGAAGCCAATCTAAAAGAATGACGTACGATATGATTCCAATTACAGCAGGTCCTCTAATAATGTCATTTCAATCAAAGACATTTGGTTACAATGTTGATGAGGAAAAAAAAATTGATTCCTGGCCTAGGCCACTGTCCATGTGGAGTTTGCAAGGCCTCCCCATGTCTGAGTGGCTTTTCTCCATGTACTCTGGTCTCCTCTCATATTCCAAAGACATGTACATTAGGTAATATGGTGTGTCTAAATGGTCCCAATCTGAGTGAGTGTGGATATGAGTGTGAGTGTGCCCTGTGATGGGATAGAGTCCTGTCCAGCATGGGCTCCTGCCTTGTGCCCTGAGCTGCTGGGATAGGTCCTGGCTACCTGCAACCCTGAACTGGAATGAGTGGGCTGGAAAGTAAATGAATGAATGAATGAATGAATGAATGAATGCAAATTATTGCCAAACAAAAATTTGTAAAGTATACAATAATTTCACAAATGCACAACAATAAATGTTTCAAGACAAAAGCTCTCAGCGAGCCATCATATTTGCTGTTGTTTGTTTTTGAACTGTGTGATGGCAGGAGCTGCTCCTTACAATTTTTGCTCTGCAAAATTATTTGATTTAGCCCATGACCACTGTGACTGTCATCACTCACTGATTCACCAAAAACTGGATAAATAATTATCTTATGTGTTTTTATTACTCTTTCTTCAGTGTGTGTGTAGCTCACATTTATTTCTATATTTAATATTAGAAGTGTTTGGAGTCTTTATTTAGAAGTTTAGTGATTTTTTTGTGTGACCAGAAATACGCCTTAGGAACTTAACTCTTGTAAATATCCACTACCCTATGTAAAATTGGTTTTGGTATAGGTCATTTTGCTTAAAGTCACAGTTTCGAAGAGCCTCTTGACAACATTAAGTGAGGACTTACTGTATACAACGTTCTGGAAAAGGCAAAACTATGGAAACAATAAAAAGGTTGGTGATTGTCAGGGCTTTAGACAGCGGGGAAAGAGATGACTAAGTGGAACAACAGGGGAATTTTAGGGCTGTAAAACTACTCTGTATAATATTGTGATGGTAAATACAAGATATACATTTATCAAAACCCATAGAACTAAATAACACAGTGAGTCCTAATGTAAACTATGGACTTTAGTTAATAATAATTTATCAATATAGGTTCATCAACTATAACAAATTCACCATACTAAAGCAAGATGTTAACAATAAGGCAAATTGCCAGAGAGCCAGGGTGGTGTATTATTGGATCCTTCTGTGCTTTCTGCTCAATTTTTCTGTAAACTTAAAACTGCACTTAAATATAAATATTAATTTTTTAAAGTAAAAAACAGAATGAGCTATACTGCTGTTTTTATAACTGAGAAAGACATGCACAGAAAACAACAAAACACATTTTACAAAAACACACAAAAAAGAAGTTATTCATTAAATATACTAGAATTGTGGTCTTTAGGGAAGTGGAGTATGGCAATAAAATGTAGTTAGCAAAATAAGAGAGGAATGTTGACATTGCGTGAACCAATAATGATAACATACCATAAACTGAATATGACCAAATTTGTCCTGTGAATTTGAAATCCAAAAAGGAAAAAAAAAAAAAAAAAAAAACAGGCAATGGTTCTCATTTTGAGCTGGGATATAGAGCTTAGAGAAGCTTAAAAAGAATGCACATGCTTCAGCTACATTTCATTTCATACCTATCACATCAGAAACTCCAGACTTGGACCCCAAGCTTGTGCATTTTGCAAAAGTTCCTGTATTAGCCAGGACACTTTTAGCTACAGAAACCCAACTTGAATAAGTATAAGCAGTGAAAGTCCAGGACTATATTGGTTTTTTCAACTTGGAAGTCTGGGGCGTAGTCCAGCTTCAGGGGCAGATGAATCCAGGAGCTCAGGCCATCTCAAGCTCTCTCTCTCACAGCTGCCTGTCTCAGTCTGTTCTACTGAAGGCAGGTTTTCTTCCATGTAGAGAAGAAAATGTTTACTAACATTTCCGGTCATGTGGTCATCTCTGTTCTCTGAGGGGAAAGAGAGGAGTGAAATGGAGTGTTGTAACTGACAACCCTCAAGGGCCAAGGGAATGCAGTAGGAGTTCCCCAAAAGAAAAGATAGATTAAGCACACCAAACTAGACATAATCATCATATCTTCCCAATTTCATTCAGAATGACTCAAACATTCACTTGTAGGACACACTGGATCTTCATGATGATAAAAAAAAAAGAAAGAAAGAAAGAGAAAGAAGAAAGAAAGAAAGAAAGAGAGAGAGAGAGAAAGAAAGAAAGAAAGAAAGAAAGAAAGAAAGAAAGAAAGAAAGAAAGAAAGAAAGAAAGAAGGAAGGAAGGAAGGAAAGAAAGAGAAAGAAAGAAAGAAAAAGAAAGAAAGAAAGAAAGAAAGAAAGAAAGAAAGAAAGAAAGAAAGAAAGAAAGAAAGAAAGAAAGAAAGAAAGAAAGAAAGAAGGAAGGAAGGAAAAACTGCTGGAAACATTTTTGTTTCCCACATTCCTCTCTTGCTCAACCTAGGCTCTGCTGTCATGTTCTGTCTGGGAACTCACACCGTCCCCTGTTCTAGGAATGTAAAACAAACATCTGTTTAAACTTGCTCTGTGTCTGGCTTACAGTTTCCTTTAGTAGGCTTGGAATTTTAAAAATGAAGGTATTTAGGACACCTGGGTGTGCTGTGCTTTTCCATATATATTATCTCATTTAATTATCACAACAATACAGATAATGGTCTAAGAAAAAGACAAGATAAGTTAATTATCCAAGGTCAGAGAATATAAAAGTGAGAAATGGAATTTGAACCAAAGCTTTAAATCTCCAAATCTCAAGTTTTGTCCAATGTGCAACAGCTTCACAGATAGCATTAATAATAAAAATAATTATTATAATAAAAGTTGCTAATAGTTTTTAAGTCCTTTATATGTACCAGGCAATGTGTTACAAATATTATCTCACAAATCCTCGCAATAGGCTATGAAGAAGATATTATTTCCCCCATTTTATAGATGGAAAGACCGAAGCTCAGATATTATCCTAATCGCATAGCTACTAGTGGTGAAGCAAGGATGTAAAACTAAGTGCATCTTAGAAAAAGGCCAATTTCAAAAGGTCACATGTTGTATGAGTTCATTTATATGGTATTCTTGAAATAACAAAATTATTGAGATAGAGAACAAGATAGCAGTTGCCAGGAGTTAGGGATGGTAGAGGTGGAGGAGGAAGAGTGACTATACGGGGATGGCACAAGGGAGATCTTTGTGGTGATGGAATAGTCCCATGTTTTGACTGTGGTAGTGGTTATAGAAGTCTACATGTGATGAAATGATATAGAATCCTGCACCTGCATGGCACCAATGTCAGTTCCCTGGCTTCGATATTGTATTACAAATACAAAAGATGTAATCAATGGCAATGAGGAAAACAAGATGGGGTCGCCCAACACCAGACCTCTCTATACTAACTTTGCAGCTTCCTGTGAATCTATACTTATTTCATTATTTGAAGCTGAGACCAATAGTTGAGCCAGATATAATCCCTTGGAAACTGACATGCCTATACAAAAGTAAGGAATTATTATTATTGGTAGTACTAATAGGGAAGTGTCAGTTCTCTAAGAAGATAATTCCAAATATATTTTGCTTCCAGCTATTTATTTATTTGTTTGTTTGTTTATTTATTTATTTAGAGAGACATGGTCTCACTCTGTCACCCAGGCTGGAGTGAGTGCAGTGGCACAATTATACATCACTGTAACCTCTAAATCCCAGGCTCAAGCAATCCTCAGACTCAGTCTCCCAAATAGGACTACAGGCGTGTTCCACCACACCCAGCTAATTATTTATTTTATTTTTTTTATTTCTATAGAGGGAAAATCTTGCTATATTTCTCTGGCTGGTCTTGAACTCCTGAGCTTAAGCAATCCTCCCACCTTGGCCTCCCAAGGTGCTGAGATTGTAGGCATAAGCCATCACGTCTGGCTGCTTCCAGTTTTTTAATGCATAATAAATGTAGGCAACTTGCTTTGCTCCATGTATGTATACTAGACTCACCTATGCACCTCCATAAATTTGTATATCCCCACCTTCTACCCCCTGCTTCTGCTACTTGAACTACCATCACCTATCTCCTAACACCACTTACTCAGCCTTCCTTAGGAATGAGGATTGAACTGCAGCACAGTCTCCATTAGAAGGAGCCAACAGATAAATTTCTTCTCCTGCCATGGTTTATCCTGGCCCCAAGGATTTTGTATGTCTTCTCCAGAGAAGTTCCATGTAACTGAGCAAGTTGTGTTCTTTGAGAGTTTGTGGCCAGCTTGATAACACACCACATTGTATTTTCTTTCCCTCCTTCTTTGACTCATTTCCATTTTCTTTCACCTTTCCTACCCTGGGATTTTATTTTCCATAAACTTTTAGCAGGTAAAGTTTGCCTCAGGTTTTGTTTTCTAGGGAAGCTCGGCTAAAACAGTGTGTGTTACTGGAAAGGTATGCTCAGATTAAATTTTGTTAAATTGAATTATATTTTAAGTGCACATAAAGAGATTTTCTGCTCAAAATTTATTAATGGAACGAGAAGATTTTTGTTCATATAAATTATCCTGTCATATTTACTTTGCAAGGCTATATTTTTTTAAATCTAAACTTGCTATGTTATCTACCTCAGTTAGTTTTTCTTTTAAATGGGAAATTCATTTAACAGATAAATACTACACAGATTAACAGTGTAATCTACACAGATTTTAACCCATAGAGTAAAATATATGGGATTCCATCAAGTTTATAGGTGACAGGCAAATGGCTGGTACTGAAACAAACACAATTTCTATATATATTTTAAATGCTCTTCCCAGTAACAACGAGCACACTCAATGCTCAACTTTTGAATCCTAATACCATTCTCTAGTAAATGGAATCTGGGCTCCTTAGAGAAATGGCTGATTCTAGGGCTGGGGCAGGGACAATGCAAAGTAGAGCATCCTATAACTCTCAAAAAACAAATGTATGAGGGCATTCAAAGAGATATGGGAGCAAATGTGAAAGTGCTCCCAAAACAAACCTGAAAAGATTTGAGGGCAAGACCAGCCTGACCAACATGATGAAACCCCGTCTCTACTAAAAATACAAAAATTAGCTGGGCGTGGTGGCACGCACCTGTAATCCCAGCTACTCAGGAGGTTGAGGCAGGAAACTCACTTGAACCCAGGAGGCAGAGGTTGTAGTGAGCCAGATCATGCCACTGCACTCCAGCATAGGTAACAGAGCGAGATTCCATCTCAAAAACAAACAAACAAACAAACGAAAAACATAGTGTTGAATTATAACCCAAAGTATAGAATAAATGTTCAGGAGTTCATGCCGATTTAGAACCTGATTAAATAAATAAATAAACAAGGGAGAAGAGATAAATCTTCCTTCTATTGCAATCCCAAACAATTTTTGTAGATGCTTTTCTTCTAGGAGGCGAAGTTGAATCCCCTTTTCCCACCTTGAGTATGGGCTGAATTTAGTAACTTGCTTCTAAAGAATGGAGTATGGACAAGGAAAGAGAGTTACTTTACAGTGGAGAAATTGGACAGACACTACCTTAACCAAGTGATCAAAGTTAACACAACCAGTGTTGAGTCAAATTGGTAATATTTATTCACGCTATGATATGGTAAGGATGGTACTTCACCTCTGTGGTCATCCTCCCCAAAACCTATCTCCCTGGTCTAACCAGGAAAAAAAATCAAATTGAGGGACATTCTACAAAATATCTCACTATTACTCCTCAAAACTGTCAAGGTCATGAAAAATAAGAAAAACTCAGATAAAAGCAGGCTAAGGAGGCATGACTACCAAATGTAATGCGATATCCTAGACAGGGTCCAGAACAGAAACAACACACTTGTAGAAAAACTAGTGAAATCCAAATAAAGTTTGTGGTTAATAACAACGTACAAATGTTGGTTTCTTAGTTGTGACAAATGTACTTTGGTAATGTAAGATGCTAACATTACCCAAGAGGGAAAACTGGGTTAAAGTTATATAGGAACTCTTGGTATTTTCTTGCAACTTTCTTGTAAATCTAAAACTACTATAAAATAAAAAGTTAAAAAAACAAAAAGGCTCAAACTTACCAGGTTCTTGTATCATTAAAAAAACAGAAACTAGGAAGGAGAAATGTTTCAACAGGTTCAGTAGGAGAGAAGGAAATATATATTGCTTCTTTTTCACTTTAATTATTGTAAACTTCCTTTTTAAGAATAGTTCTATGATGGCGTTACTTAAATATTGTAAATGAATAAAGAAGATAGAGAGGTAAAAGAGGATAAAAGGCACAGCCAGAGATTAAGGTGAAGGCTGAAGACGCCAGCATGAAGTGAATCAGGGCTGCCGAGCAGGCATAGCAAGCTCAGGGAGCCCACAGTGGGGCTGAGCAAGCAACCTGCTCAGCCTCCTTCTCTGTCAACACCAACCTTGCCCAACACTGTAACCCAGTTGGCATGAGCTTAGTGATCCAGAAAGAGACATTTTTATGTAGCAGGGAAGTCATTAAAATCTGGAAATGTGGTGTCTGCTTCCTCTCCATATCCCAGATCACCCAAAGCTGCCCAGGTGAAAATCTAGCCATTGGTGAGTGGGGAGAAGCTAAGCCACTCAGGGAAAAGTTCTGGCAAGATTCTATTTGCCCTTTCCTCCTTCAGGGGCTCACCGTGGTGCTGTCCAATTTTCTCAGATGAAAGATAATTAGAAATATACAAATTGCAGCATAATTTTCCCTTCATGGATGGTGGTACTGATTCATATCCAAAACCTACCTGGGAAAAATAATGATTCCCACTGTTAACACTGATTTTAATAGATCCCTGTGACTTGAGTGACTACAAATTCTGCTCTAAAGGCAAACATTAAATACAAATTAAAAACATCGCTCACATTTACTTCCACATTAGAAACCAGTAATTATATAAAGCCTTAATTTAAAAATATGTTAGCTGATTTAATTATATCAAGCCAGTGAGACAGATAGAATAGATATTATTTCCATTTTACAAATGAGAAGAAGTGAAGAACTGAGTAATTCAGTAAATGGTTAAAGAGCATAGAACTAGATAACCCAGGTTATCTAGCCTCAGTTCTTGACACTACCTGCCACTCCACCTGGCTTTCATGCTGGTCACTTCATACTTTCAGCCTGCCCTGCACGGTCAGGTCCCTTTATAAGCTCAAAGTCCAGCTTGAATGGGATGAAGGTAGATTGTGGGAATAAGTTGTGCCTTTCCCTCCAGCAGACGAACTTAACCTTACAGCTCTCACTGTCCTCATCATGTGTTGTCAAGCAATGGGAATTGGCCTTTTTTGCAACTTTACAAAAAACACTTTATTTACAAAAAGCACTGAGTTCCAGGTGCTGGAATTCCTCCGGGTGGAGGAGGTTTCTTACATGACATTTAAAACTTTCCCCTCAAAATGATATGATGTTTGAGATTGTGAGATTTGCTCTGAAATAATCCATGAGGGAACAGAGGAGCACAGGGATGGCTGTATATATGTAGATATGGCATATATACATAGGATATGGGAATGACCTTATAACATAAATGCCAAAGCCAAGCGATAGGTACATCAGACTTCCTCTACTATGATATCCTCTACTTTTGTATCACTGAAAATTTACAGAATAAAAAGTTAATAAATTAACAAACAAATAAATAAATAACATCAAGACTAGACTCTGAAGAGAAAAAAATCAAGTATCTAAACTTTGAAGAGCATAACTGCAATCAGTTAAGGCAGGCTAACCCATTTTAATAAACAGACCTTTAAAAATGATCACTCAAATGGAATAGAGGCTTATTTCTCTCTAACGAAATGGTACGGAGTAGGTGTTCCAAACAAGAGGTGGAAAGACTGTGCTCCCTGAAGTCGTTCAGGGACACAATCAGACAGGGGTTATGCCATCTCAATATGTGGCTTCCGAGGTCACTTTGTTACCATCCTGGACCGTGAGGAGGAAAGGAGCACAATGCCCAGTCTCCTGAAAGCACGGTTTAGAAGGGCATGTATTATTTCTGTTCACATTCCATTAGCAAGAGCTGAGTCACATGAAACATTTAGCTGCAAAGCAAGCTAGCCAATGTGGCTCATGGCTTGACAGACTAGTTACAGCTGCAGTGGAAAAAAGCACAAATTTTGGTGGAGAACTAACTGTCTCTGCTACAACAATCTAATAAATTTGGCTACTAACATAGGCATAAATCAATTTATTATAAAGCTTATGAAACTTAAATTTTAGGGCCTTTCACTTATATGGGTCTCTTCCAAGGCCTGTGAGGGATCTGTATTAGTTACCAATTTTTGTATAACAAATTACTCTAGACATACCAGCTTCAAATAATAAATTATCTCACACTGTTTCTGAGAGTCAGTAATCTGGGAGCAACTTATCTGATTGGCTCTGGCTGAGGATATCTCAACAAGTTACAGTCAGGTTGTCAGCCAGGGCTGCAGTTATCTGAAGGCTTGACCAGGACTCGAGGATCTGCTTCCAAAATGGTCCACTGACTTGGTTGTAAGCTGGAAGCCTCAGTTTCTCACCACGCAGGCTTCTCCCCAGGGCTGTCTGAGGTTTCATACAACATGTTAACGATGTTCTCCCAGAGTGAATGATCCAAGAAATGTAGAAGTCATCACGTCTTTTATAACCTAGCCTCAGAAGTGACATATCATCACTTTTATATTCCACTGGTCTCACAGACCAGCTGCAATACAATATGGAAGAAGAACCATACAAGGGCATGAATATCAGAAGAGGGATAATTGGGGAAACTCTTTATAATTGGAGGCTGGAGCACATGGTCATACGTTTTTGTAACATTTGCAAAAGTTAAGATATTTCTATAATATTTTTCTTAACAACTGTCTTGCCCAAATTGTTTAAGCTTTTGGTCCTACAAAACATGAATGCTATTCTTCTGTTATCTTGCTTGACACTTTTCAAATGGCTTTAGAACTCAGTGAAACTATTCCACAAACCAAAGTTATAATAACTAAATTCTGAATGGAATAAGGCACTTTTTAAAAACGTTTGTTTGGGTTACTGTTAATATTATCTAGGTTTTGCACTGTTGATTTATTAACAATGCCAGATGAGAACTTGGGAGATCTGGATTCTAATCCAGATTCTATCTCGAATAAGCTAAGTAGTCTTCCTTTCATAAGAGGCAGGCTGCTTTCCAGGTTGACTTTTTTGTCAGTAATGAGAGTTTGCATTCACTCATCTATATAGATCAGCTCTTTAAAACTCTATAAATTAATAATATGTCTCTCTATGCCTGAAATTCCTCATCCACAAAATGAGGATAACAGTACCTACTTTATAGAGCTATAGTGATGATTAAATAAGGTAATCTACATAAAGTGTCTAGAATATGCCGAGCAAGCAACAAATGCTCAATGTTAGCCATTCTTACTATTTTACCCCTGGAAACTCGCCAATCTCAGGAAGCCTATTTTGAATGCTTTTATAGTACCATAGTAATTTGTAGTCTCAGTTTTTATCTTGGATGATTGTGTACTTTTTTGTAAGTTGGCAAAAGACAATAGGAAGCAATGTCAAGGATATAGAACATTTAGAACTCTCATACATTCATCAATAGGAGTATAAATTGTAATGACTTTGGTAAAATATTTGGCAGTATATCTACTTAAGCTAAACATGTGCATAGCCTATGATAAAGCAAATTCTCTTCTTGCTACCAACCTGAAAGAAATTAGTGCTTGCATCTACCAAAGGACATATATAAAAATAGTCATAATAGCTTTACTCATAATAAGTGAAATTATTCATAAAAGATGAAACAACCAAAATGTCCTTTTACAGTAAAATTGATAAAATATAGCGTATTCACACAATGGAATGACTATAGCAATGAAAAAATGCAAGTGTCACCAAAATGATGAAAAGCATTAAAAATTGCATACTCTATAATTCCATTATGTAGAGTTCAAAATCAGGCAAACAAATCTGTGCTGATTGATATAGGTCAAAATAACGATTACCTTTGGGAGGATGCTCATTGGAAGAGGGGGCAAGGGAGCCTTCTGGGATGCTGGAAGTGTTCCATACATTGATCTGAGTGGGGGTTATATAGGCATATACATAAGCAAAAATCAATCAAGCTTTAGATTTAAGATTTATACTTTTTGTTGTAAGTTGTACCTCAATAAACCTTTTTTTAAGTTGGTAATGGTATAAAGGAACACACTGCTGGATAGTGATTTAGATTTATTCAACTGTTTCATTTTAGCTAATGCTAAATTGTTACAATTATGACTACTGGGCAGCAATTACTGAGCAATTATTTAACTATTACTCCCCTAACATATACTACCCTATTAATTGTGTCAATTGTTCACTCATTTTACAAATAAGTGCCAACTACTCTGCTAGGTGATGAGACCATTAACAATGAACAAAATAATCATAGCTCTTGCCTCCACAATGCTAGGTGCATTGAGATGAAATAGAAAAGTAAATCAAGAGTCACAACTGCATGTCACAAATGCATTATAGGGAGAGTGGAAGGTACCTTGCCTGCTAGTGGAAGACAAAGCAGGAACAAAGGCCCAGAAGAAAAGACTTGCTGAAGAAAATAATATGCAAGTTAAAATCAGTACCCTTAGAGAGACATAGAGTGTAATTTTATGGCACATTGTTCCACAAGCTCAAGAGAACATGGCATATTCTACGACCTGAGAAAAGTTCAATATGGTGGACATAAAGCATGTTGGACAGGGAGCAAGGAGCACAATAAATGATGCTAGACAAGCAAGCCCATGGAAGACACTGCAAGCCCTGTGAAAAGGGTAAAGTTATTCCATGGACGGGGAAAAAACATGACTCAACATGTAATCTGGATGTATTAGTCTGCCTTCAGTGTGAAGAATGAACTAGGGAGAGGCAAGATTGAAGGAATAGAGACTGGTTGGCAGGCTGTGGCAGTAAACCAGACTGCAGATGGTGGTATCTAAAACTAAGACAGTAGAAGAAAATTGAGACATATTAATAGTTTGGAATTAGAAAGAGCAGGGCTTGAAGACTGACTAAGCAAAAGAGAGATTGACAGTTGATGTCCAGTTTCTGGCTGGAGCAACCCTGTGGACAGTGGTATATGTATATTCACCAGTACAGGAAACACAATGAAAGAGAAGTTTGCTAATTTGAGATATTTTGAGGAGGTAAGAGTAGAAAGCTGATGAATTCTGTTTCTTCCATGCTGTGTTTAAAGTGCTTAGGAGCCACTGAGTTGGAGATATTTAGACTGCAGCTGGTGCCTAGGAGAGGTGACTATCCTGAAGAAATAAATTTGGAAGTCAGCATTGTGCAGGCATTAATTAAAGGCACGTAAGTAGAGAGAATCTAAAATCACCCTGAATAATATGTAGAGTAAGAAGAAAAGCAGATTAATTATAGAACACTGAGAAATCCTCATCATTAAATGATCAGAAGCAGCGAAAGAGGGTCCCTCAAAGAATACTGAGGAGAAACACAGAGAATGAAGGAAACCAGAAGACTATGTACACAGAAGCTAAAGGAAGAGAGAGACTTCAAAAAAAAAAAAAAGTATTAGGTGGGCAACAGGATCAAATGGTGCCAAGAGGTTACACAGGGAGTCTTAGTGATCTTCACAAGAGCAGTAGCAGAAGATGTATATGCCAAATTTGAGTGGCTAAGAACAGAATGTGAGGTCAAGAGATTTGATTGTCAAACATCCACTCCTGCCCACCTCAAAACTGGGGGGTCCTATTCCCCTTGCTGTTGACTAGTTTAGAAACACATTAATTAGAGTCCTAGTCTCAGACAGAGTACATTCTCATTAGTTTAAGTGGAAAGGGATTTATTACAGGGTATTGGTTAGCTTAGAGCATGTCTGAAGGAGCCCAGAAACCAAGCTTGAATGTTTCATAGCCAACACAGCCAGAAGAAGTGATCAACCACACCATGGGAACTTTCCAGCAGATATGTCCCTGCTGCCACCACATGCTGCTTGATACCCATGAACACAGGATCTGGTCACCAGAACCTCTCCAACAGCTGCAGTAGAAAAAAGCCTTTATGACTGTGCCTGCCAGAAGAACCTTGTGGCCTCTGCCTTGTGATGTTCACTTCTGCCTGCCAAGTCTGTTGGGGGATGGGGGTCTGCCAGCAGAAACCATGAGCAACCCCAGCTACACTTCAAGAGAGTCTTGGAAATATAGTCTAGCTTTCCAGCTTCTAAAGCCCAGGAAGCCATGTAACAATGGGTTTGGAAAGGTGTGGAATGAGGCCATCAGTAATATTTGCTGCTGTCCATCCCTTTGATTCACCATCCATTCACCCTTCTTCCCATGTTAAAATTTCAAACCACAAATTGCAACAACATGTTCTTGCCTTTCATAATTTAATTATTTCTTATACAAAAGAAGCTACATTCATTGTCTCCCTTTGAGATACAGAAGCTCATCAATTACTCCATGTATCTTTGGGTAATGTTTTTTCCTTTTCATGCAAAGTCACAACTCAGTGTTGATATTCTGAAATCTGTAGACTAAACTGTAAAGTTAAACACAGATGAAAAGAGCAAGGGAAAAAAAGAACACAGCAAGGAAGAAAATAAAGGTAGGTACTACAGATCATGAGACCATAACTAGGATTTATAACTTCCTTCCTCAACTATTTATTCTACGTTCTCTTTGCCTTCAGCCAGAAACTTAGATGAATCATTTACCTGATGAGATTATCTAAACTTCCTTCCTAAAAGGCCTTTTATGACTCTGACATATAGATTCCTAAGATTTTGCATTGGCTTTTGCCACTAGACATGGTAGTAGCAGAAGACAAATGATGCCCTAGATTCCAATTATACTCCTCCTTGTATTCATTGTCTGGTAGAAACTCTACCCCTTTAAAACAAGAATCAAGCACCCCGGCCAATATATGCAATCTTTTTCTTCCCTTGTTCACGAAGCATGAAGAGTCCAAAAAGATCAGGTGCCAGTCTCAACCTCCAGTTCAATGCAACCACTTTTGTGTCTCCTGATGGACCCATTCTTCCCTTAAAAAATAAGACTGTTAGACAAGCAGAATTAAAAGTTACAGGGACAGGAAACAAGAATTTAGTGGGAGATGTCACACCTACTTCACATCCATTTGCTCCTAAACGAATGTATTGTGGCCATGGAAGATGATATGCATTTATTGCATCCTGAGTGCTAGCACTACAACCCTGCAAGCTCATATTTCCCAGCTGGTACCTAAACTGGGCCTCCCAATTTACCTTCTGTCTTTCTAAATGCCTTTCCACTTCTGGGTGATGGGATACATGGTGAGATTGGTGAATATCAACAGAATTAATTAGCTCAATGCTTTACTTCATTTGCCAATAAATAAATTCCCAGGTCAAAAGCAATCATTAATGGAATATCAGTGAATTAGTTAGTAGATCTATGGATAATGATGCAGGTAAGAATTTTGCATGCAGGGAAAATAAACCTATATCTATAGTACACACATGTTGTAGTGAGAAAAAACCGCTGCCCTCTCCATGATGGAAGACGACCTGCGTAATCAACCTGCCACTAGATGACTGGTTCCTATTCCGGGGCTTGGGATTGGACCAGGGCCTCGGATATTCATCACTGCAGTAGTTATCATTGGTACTCTGGTGTTGAACTAGCCATATAAGCCCCAGTGAGGGAAGTCAATGTTGAATCTATGCATAAACTCCTTCCCTGGTACTGTAGAAACTTTTTAAATGAGCCCATTGAACACTTAGATGTCTGAGGAAAAACCCTTTTGTCCACTTAGCCATTGAGAATCTCCCCTACTGAAGGAGTCATTTGACAAGTATCCTCGTGGTACCCTGTTATTTTCATACTCTGGGCACAATTTAAAAGTGTCCATATGTGCTTCTTTCCCTGTATCTTCTTATCACAGTTTTTCAATCTTGTTCTTTCGTGACCTGACTTAACTCAGCCCATGAATCAATATAAATCCATGCCTCAGACTGTCTCCTTTCATAAAAAATCAACCACAACATGTTCCTTCCAAACTTACATGTGCATCTGCTTGCCAGAAGCCTGTTCTATGAGAAAACCCTTACAATGATTTCTTTTTCCCTGCAAAGAGGAAGCATGGTCATCTGCTGGAAGTGCAGAGGAAGGTGACAGGATCAGAAGTTTGAGAATTCAGGTTTAAATTAGCCACTCATGAGAGTGGTTGATTTGGAGAAAAAAGAGGATTGGTGGGGGCAGTTTTGAAGGTGCCAAATTATATGGTTATATGATTTTTCTCCAGAAGCCTACTGTTAGTCACTGAAGACACAAAAACCACCACAATGAACAAATGCAACATGTTTATTGCAACCTCAAGACTAGTCATTGACCTGAGTTTAAAAATAATCATTCTTTTACAAAGCAATTTACTGGTAATTCTAGCTAAATCAAAGTTATTATTTAGATGTTAGATTTTTAATAGCAGTTTTTTTGTCTAAGACATAATAGTAATGTATAAACATTTTTTCCAAATAAGTACTATTTGAAATAATCATTGTCTTAGCCTGTTTGTGCGGCTGTAATAAATTACCTAAGACTGGGTCCTTTATTTTTTAAAAATTTATTTCCTCACAATTCTGGAGACTGAGAGGCACAAGGCCAAGATGCTGCCAGGATTGCTATCCGGTGAAAGATGGTTCCTCATAGATGGCGCTGTCTGGGTGTTGTCACATGGCCAAAGAGTGGATAAGAACAAACCCACTCCCTCAAGTCCTTTCATAGGGCCCCAATCACATACATGAGGGCTCTGCCCTTATGACTTAATCACCCCCTAAAGTCTCCATGTTTTAACACTATCATATTGATGATTAAGTTTCAACATATGAACTTTGGAGGACATATTATTTATTCAGACCATAGCAATTATCTTACAAAATCAAATAAAATCTGTTGATTACAATAGTTACCTGTAGGGAGGGAAACTAAGTGACTGAAGGACAAGAGTGGAAGGAGATTACTTTCACTTAATACCCCTTTGTAACTTTTGAATTTTATGCCTATACTGTCTATGAAAAGCCCCTTGATGTGTCCTGCTTTACCCACAAGTATACTCCTCTGCCAGGTGCTGACAGGGCAAGGCTCTATGCAACTGTGATCTACCCTATACCTATACCAAATGACACCTAACTGGTGATTTTCTAAGCCATTTGCTCAGCATCAGCTAACCAGAAAGATACTTTCCGAAATATCTATGGTGAGAATACAGATTACTTATTTCTTCCTTGTATTTTCCAAACTTTCTATCATGCTCATAGTCAGGGAAAATGCATCATAAATCTTTTGTCATGTGTTTGTTCATTCACCTTCCCACATATTTGACCAAATTTTATTGAGTGTCGTGTGTGGATGTGTTATAGAAATTCAGATGTGCTGTGTTCTAGGAAATACAGAGCTGAAAAGAGGAAGCCTCTAGTTGCCTTGGTCTCTTTTGAATGAAGCAGAGTGTAAATAAGGAAGGATTCCTGCCCTCCAGGTATTTACAGACAGATATATGGAAAAGCACCTAATAAAACAGAATGATTTTAAAGCTATATGCAACTAGCAATGTGCTATGGGAGTAAGAAGAAGAAACAATCCTGTGCATATCAGGAAATGTTTCACTGGACAAAAAAGGAATCTGAATTAAGGTTTGAAGGAGGATTAGAATTTTAGAGAAGAGAACAAGATAGAAAGTGCTTTTCGCATTGAGGAAACAGCATGGGCAAAGGCATGAAAATACATGGCAAGTTCCAGAGTCTGTTCAGGGTGCTGTAACAAAATACCACAGACTGAGTAGCTCATAATCAACAGAAATGTATTTCTCATAGTTCTAGAGACGGAGAAGTCCAAGATCAAAGCACTGGCAGATTCGGAGGTTGATGAGGGCCCACTTTCTTTTTCACAGACACCTTTCACTGTGTCCTCACATGGTGAAAAGGGTGGCTAGCTCTGTGGGGTCTTTTCTTTAAGGGCACTAATCCCAATCATGAGGGTTCTACCTTCATTACCTAATCATCCCCTCAAAAGCCCTACCTCCTAATACCGTCACCTAGTTAGGATTTTTATATATGAATTTTGGGGAGATTTAAGCATTGCAGCAAGTTTGGGAAGCTGGTCGCTGCCCAGTGAGATAAGAATGCAGTGTGCAGCTGGGCGCGGTGGCTCACGCCTGTAATCCCAGCACTTTGAGAGTCCGAGGCAGGCGAATGACCTGAGGTCAGGAGTCCGAGACCAGCCTGGCCAACATGGTGAAACCCTGGCTGTACTAAAAATACAAAAATTAGCCCAGTGTGGTGGCAGGCGCCTGTAATCCCAGCTACTCAGGAGGCTGAGGCAGGAGAATCACTAGAACCCAGGAGGCGGAGATTGCAGTGAGCCAAAATCGTGCCACTGCACTCCAGCCTGGGGGACAAAAGTGAGACTTCATCTCCAAAAAAAAAAAAGAAGAAGAAGAAGAAAAAGAAAAAGAATGCAGTGTGCATGGAAATATTTATGGGAAAGGATGCCAGAAAAGAATGGATGAATCATATTGCCTTGAAGAGTGAGGCATGTACTGGGAAGACACTGAAAGTTTGTGAAAAGGAAGAAACAACTTCCAGTTATGTTTCAGGGCAATGTCGTGTTTTAGGCAGTATGATGACATTAAGATCACGGACTTTGAAATTAAGCATACCTAAATTTTAATCTTTTCTTATACTCACTAGCAGTGTCATTTGGGGCAAGTCACTTAACTTTTCTGTTTCTTAATTTCATCAGATCAGACTAGAGCTGACAAATGAAAGTAATCAGTGCTCAAATGGCACACAGTAGATGCTAAATAAATTATAGCTATCACTCTTTTTATGGCAATGTGAAGGGTATATTACCAAGGTGAGAGATTGAATGCACAGGCTATTCCATGGACTGATGTGGAGTCTTGATGAGAGGTGTTGAGGGCCCAAAATAAATAATGACTGTGGGAATAGAAATGAGAGAACAACTTTAAGATATTGGCATCTAGTGGACAGAGGCAGAGATCCTACAATACGTAGGACAGCCCTCAACAACAAAGAATTACCCAGCAAAAAATGGCTGTAGTACCAAGATTGAGAATTCCTTTATTAATGGAAAGAGATCAGAGAACAAGTTGTATGATCTTTCTTTCCTTAAAAAAAAAAAAAAATTTTTTTGAGATGGGGTCTCACTGTGTTGCCCAGGCTGGGATGCAGTGACTCAATCTCGGCTCACTGTAACCTCCACCTCCTGGGCCCAAGCAATCCTCTCACCTCAGCCTCCAGAGTGTCTGGGACTACAGGCGCACATCATCACATCCAACTACGTTTTTGTATTTTTTGTAGAGATGGGGTTTTGCCACATCACACAGGCTGGTCTGAAACTCCTGAGCTCAAGTAACCCACCCACCTCAGCCTCCCAAATTGCTGGGATTACAAGCGTGAACCACTGCGTCCAGTCCAATGATTGTTTTAAATTATGAAATATTTAAAACATATTTGCATGCTTACCACCAAAATTTAATGCATATTCATAACATAGTTCTTCTCCATCAAGGAGAAAGAGATGGAGTCCGGATAATCCTTCAGACACACTCTAGCCCTCTGACTGAGAATCAGTTGTATCTGACGGAAGAGTACTTACATATCCTCAGGTAAAGATCTTTCATTTCTCCTTCACGGAACCTTAACATGTAAATTTTCTGAAAGGAATAATTTGTTAAATTAAGAGTAAGAATTTTCTATTAGGCTCATTAAACAACAATATTAACAAATATTACTAAGATAGCTTGACACCTGGGAAAGAAAGAAAAATTGAAGTTTTCTATGATAAAAACTTTCAATAAATGGGGCTTAACACTTCATAGGGACTCCATAGTTTTTAATTAAATGCAAGCAGAGAGGAGAACCCAGTCTACTCTCACAAGCCTCTCATTGCTCCATCAAAATCTGACATTGGGCTGGGGGTGGTGGCTCACGCCTGAAATCTCAGCAGTTTGGGAGCTGAGGTGGGCGGATCACTTGAGGTCAGGAGTTCGAGACCGGACTGGCCAACATGGTGAAATTCCATCTTTACTAAAAATATAAAAATTAGCTGGGCATGGTGGTATGTGCCTGTATTCACAGCTACTCAGGAGGCTGAGGCAGGAGAATCGCTTGAACCAGGAGGCAGAGGTTGCAGTAAGTAAGGAGGCAGAGGTTGCACTGCACTGCAGCCTGGACCACAGAGTGAGACTCTGTCCCCCCGCAAAAAAAAAAAAAAAAATCTGACATTAGCAAATGATTCAGTTTCAGTGCCTGCAGTCTGTATATTTTGCCATGCATGTGATTTCCACCATAAGATGCCACAAATATAAATGAAAAAATTAAGTGGCTCCGTCAGGCTTTTAGTGACCGTTACCACTTATGAGATAAGTAGAGATGTGCAGACACAGGGAGGTCAGACAGACTTACACATCAGCCAAGGCATTGTTCCTGTAGTAGGCTGCTTCAAATTCACACCACAGCACGGTTACAAGACCTACATATCAAGATCCTTTGAGTCACTCTTGGGCAGGTGGTACTACAGATGTAAAATCCGCATATGCCAAGGATTCATTGTGCCTTTATTAAATCATAGCACCTATCATGGCTTCTGTGATGGTTAATTTTATGTGTCAATCTGACTGGACTAAGGGACACCCAGATAGCTGGTAAAACATTTCTGGGTGTGTCTGTGAGGGTTTCTGGAAGAAGGGCATTTGAATCAGTGGTTGAGTAAGAAAGATTCACACTCACTGTTGTGAGCAGGTATCATCCAATCCATTGAGGGCCCAGATAGAACAAAAAGGCAGAGGTATTAGGCTGGGCCCAGTGGTTCATGCTCACTTATAATCCCAATGGGAGGCCAAGGCAGGAGGATTGCTTGAGGCCAGAGTTCAAGACTAGTATGAGCAATATAAAGACACCCTTGTCAAAAAATTAGCTACTTGGGTGGCTGAGGCAGGAGGATTGCTAGAGATCAGGAGTTCAAGATTGCAGTGAGCTATGATCACACCACTGCACTTCAACCTCAGTGACAGAGTGATAACCTGTCTCTAGAAAAAAATAAAAATTAAATAAAAATTTAAAAAATAATAAAAATTTAAAGAAAAGCAGAAGTAGAACAAACTCACTCTCTTCTTTAGCTGGGACATCCATCTTCTCCTGTCCTTAGACACTGGGCCTTTGGGCTCCGACTGAGACTTGTACCATTGGCTTCCCTGGTTTTCAGATCTTTGGGCTGAGATAGAGCACCACCAGCTTTCCTGGACCTCCAGTTTGCAGATAGCAGATTATGGGACTTCTCAGCTTTCATGAGTCAATCCCTCATAATAAATTTTTTTCTGTACATCTATATGTATACTATTTGTTCTATTTCTCTGGAGAACCCTAATAGAGCTTCCTTCTTTGATCCACATCTGCCTAGGTACTCAGATCTTCTATTTACACATGTATTTGTGATATGCATTTTCAATCAGCTGCCTCAAGCAGATTTTTTTGTGGATTATTTTATGTCTGTCGTTTAACATGCTCATGTAACTATCTAAAGCTGTGCTGTCCACTACACTAGTGAATAACCCACATATGGTTACTGAGCCATGTAAGACATGGCTAATCTAAATCAAAGTGTGCTCTAAGTGTAAAAAAAAAATAGGATTTTGAAGACCTAGGGGGAAAAGAGAAAAAATGTCTCATTAATTTTATTACATTGATTACATGCTGAAATTATTTTAGGTATCTTCCATTAAATAAAATATACTACTAAAATCCATCTCATCTGGCTTTTGTTACTTTTTAAATGTAACTTTTAGAAAATTTGTAAAAACAAGACAACCTTTTTTAGAGAAATATCTTTAGCTATTAGATTATTAACAGACGATATTGTGTTAGATTACCCTGTGCTAGAATGGGAGATGTCCTGTTCATGAGAGAGGTTTTATCAAGGAAGAAGTGGTTGTAGCCATATTTCCCTAGCCAGGAACTGATGAAATCAATTATTAAAGGTCTTACTTCTGAATGTGTACATACATATGACCCCTGGAGGTAGACGGGATAATCATAAGGATTCTTAAGACAAAAATCATACTTGATTAGATTTTTTTTGTAGGTAAATAATTACATGTAAGAAGAGGATGCCATAATATTTACTTTTTCACAAAGTTTTGACCAAGTTTTGTGCTGAAAGTTTTCTTATCCATAAATGGGTGGGAAAAGAGTGTGAGATAAAAGCACTTCAGTTAAGAATAGATAACTTGGAACCAACCCAAATGTCCATCAATGATAGACTGGATAAAGCAAATGTGGCACATATATACCATGGAATACTATGCAGCCATAAAAAAAGGATGAGTTCATGTCCTTTGCAGGGACATGGATGAAGCTGGAAACCATCATTCTCAGCAAACTAACACAAGAATAGAAAACCAAACACTGCATGTTCTCACTCATAAGTGGGAATTGAACAATGAGAACACATGGACACAGGGAGAGGAACATCACCCCCTGTTTGGGGGTGGGGAGGTAGGGGAGGGATAGTAGGTGATGGGTTGATGGGTGCAGCAAACCACTATGGCACGTGTATAACTATGTAAGAAAACTGCACATTCTGTACATGTACCCCAGAACTTAAAGTATAATAAAAAAAGAATAGATGTATTAGTTATCTTTTGCTGCATAACAATATTACTATAAACTTAGTGACTTAAAACAACACACATTTATTATCTCAGTTTCTGTGAGTCAAGCATTCAAGTACAGCTTAGCTGTAGTCTCTGCAAGACTAAAATCAAGATGTTGGCCAGGGCTGGATTGTCATCTGAGTTTGACTAGGGGAAGATCCACTTCCATACTCACATGAATATTGGTAGTATTCAGTTCTTTTTAGGATGACAGACTAAGAGTCTCAGTTCTTTACTAGATGTTGGCTGGAGGCTGCCCTCAGTTTCCTTGTTACATGTCCTCTCCACAGGGAATCTCACAACACAGTAGCTTGCT
Source organism: Macaca fascicularis (assembly GCF_037993035.2). Classification (NCBI taxonomy): domain Eukaryota; kingdom Metazoa; phylum Chordata; class Mammalia; order Primates; family Cercopithecidae; genus Macaca; species Macaca fascicularis. The sequence goes on along the minus strand of NC_088376.1, from coordinate 63,559,217 downwards.
TCTTTAAAGGCAGCAAGAGAGAAAGCGTCTCAGCAAGAAGGATGTTACAGTCTTAATTAACACAATAACATATATGTAACCAAGTATATCCTATCACCTTTCTGTATTTTATTGGTTAAAAGCAAGTCACAGGTCACATACACACACACTCAAGGGAAAAGGAAAGTGTGAAGGCCATGGGGTAGAGAAAATGAGGCCTCCTTAGAGTCTGTCCTACGGACAGAGAACTGGCTTAGGGATAAAAATTAGGAAAAAATGTCACAGTGGTGTCCAAAGTATAGAAGAAAAATAACAAGATTTCCCGGTTTTCCAACAGAAATAATTTTCTAAATAGTGAAATGTTGTGACAATGGGAATAAGCAAAGACTGCTCAATGGAAATCATGAGCTGTGGCAGTAGCAACATCATTGACAAGTGGGAAGTAGACTTATATCTGAGAACCAAGACACAGAAGCAATAACTAGAACTGCACAACCATCTTGGTGGAGTCAAAGACAGGCGGCATCAGGAACTGGGGGCATTCACGAAAAGCTACCCAGTAGAGTTTAAGAATAGCAGAGTAAAACATGCGGGCCAGCCCTGTAGCAAAAGGAAAGTGGGTGCATGTTAAACGTTCTCTTCTTACAGAGATTCAAAAAACCTTCCAGTGAAAGGCCAGAGAAGATATATAGACTCTGTGACTGTCTTAAAAGAGAGAGAAAGGGAAAAACTTCCTAAACCATAGTATATGGTGTCAATGCTCAGTAAAGATAACTGATTATTTTACAGGTTCTGAATTAATTAAAAATATTTTAATACCCAAGATCTCACACAGTAAAACTGAATCATTCTGTGTTTTAGTGAGTAGCTGCCCTCATTTGCTTTCAACAATTATTTACTAAGCAGTTATTGTGCTAGGACACGCGCTAGATGCTTCAAATACAGCATGAGCAAAAACAGGTGAGGTCTCTGCACTCACAGAGCTTATAGTAATGGGAAAGATGAACACTGGATGAATAATTATACAAATAATGACATAATTATTACTGGTAAGTATTATTAAAAAATGAGAATAGAGTGCTTGGAGGAAAACATAATAGGGGGATCCAATCTAGCATGCAGGATCAGGATTGAGGGCACAGTGACATTCAAGCTAAAACTTGATGGATAAGTTCCTGCCCAGAGATGGAGAAAGCAGATGCCAGCAGAGGAAACGTGTTAGAAGACCCTAAGAGAAAAGAGTTTGAGGTTCACTGGAGGAGGGAGGGTGACATGGCTGGGGCATGGAGAGCAAGAGCTCAAAATGACAGTAGCAATCACATAGAGCCATGTCAGGGATGTTTGAATTTCTCTTAAGAGCACTGAGAAGCCACTGAGAGTTTTAAGCAGAGAAATGACATAATATGATGTTTCCTTTAAACTGTCATTCTCATAGTTATTGGGGACTGGACTGAAGAAAGGGCAACTGTGGACACAGAACAGCCAGTAAGGTTTTCAGTCATCCAGAGAGATACAATGGTGGTTTGGATTAGGCAAATGACAATGAAGATGGAGAGAAGTGGATACATTTAATAAATATTTTAAGGTAGAAAGGTCATTGATTGGATGTGAAGTACCTTTCAGAGGGAGATGGAATTTTCAAGGATGACAACCAGGTTTCTGGCATAAACAATTGGGGGACAGTTACCATTTATTAATAAAAGGAAAAAGTAGAAGGGAATAGATTTGGGGAGAAATTCAAGAGCTTCACTTAAAAGATGAAAGATGCTTCTTCCTCTTGCTTATGGTAACAAAAGAATGTTGTAATTAGGTAATAATTGAACTATATGACTTTTGTTTTTCCATAAAAATACACATCAAGCATTAGAAGGTAGATATATTTGCTACAGAAACAGACCAAGATGTTACAGGGCTAGCTTTGGACTTATCCTACTACTTATGAATAAAAATGCTAATGACATCAATTTATTTTGGCAATGTTCCCTCGTAATCAATTCCAGCAAGTTAGTGCTAAGCAAACCAGGCCTTCTCAGTTGACCAATCTTACCCCTACTGATTCAGTAGCTGCCAAAAAGTAAACGCTTTGGTACCAGGACCAAACAACTCTTTTAGAGTTTGTAGAACACAAATTAAAATCGTGAACGACCAAACATTCTGAACTCCTGTCCAATAATTAATACCTGTGGATAACAGGCAACTGTTTTTCTATGCAAGAGTAAAGCTTATTCTGTCAATGTTATTATTGCAATATCTCACCATCAAGGGGATGTTCAGATTTATGAATGTATTTTCTGTATTAACATTTTATAAAACTGATTTGTCCAAGGTTTTGGTTTTGTTTTTTTTGTTTGTTTGTTTTTGTTTTTGTTTTTGTTTTTCCACGTTGTTTGGCCTCTCAGATCTAACACTATGAGGCTGTAAGAAACTATGCTGTGTCTTATCTGCCTTTGACCTATAGTGGATATTCATTGAATATTTGCTGGTTAGAGAAATGAATGTTTATTGTGTGGATTGTAAACTACCATTGAGGTTAACAATGACTCTAAAAATGTAAAAATTAGACAGATGAATTCAATATAAACATGTCAAGATAAATGAATTGGAAGAAAATAATTCAGATCACACTAATAAAATAATGGGTTCTGAGCTATTCAAATACAACCCAAAATAATCCAGAACATAAATAACTTTTTCACAGAAAATATCTATCCTATGTTCTAAGATAGTAGCTTAATGCAATGAACTGTAAAGGGAGATTGATTTTAGAATTTAGTATTCAAATATCAAAGACAAGTGGGTATTGACCATGAGAAGACAAGGAATTTCTTATATGAAAAAAAAAATCAGATAACAGTGAATACAAAGATAAACATTTACAATTAGGTTTATAAAACTAGGAAATGAATTTCTCTGGTAATACAGCTATCTCTGAAAAATCCTATTTCACCAAAGGCAATTACTTTAAACAGTCATTCAAATTATATGACATTGATGGAAAAGGAATATTCCATAAACTATAAATTAAACTCAAATTGTTTCAAATCTCTAATGATTGTTCTACTTATTACCATTTGTTTCCATAGTTTGGTTTCTTTAGCTTGGTTAAATTGTAACCTGAGTGGCACCTATTCAATGATCCACAACAGAGACTTCTAATTTTTATAGTGCAATCATTTCTAAACCTTGGATCTTATCCATTTTGCATGAAACACCAGTGAGGACTCTTAGGAAACCAATGCTATGTGACCCTTTCCAACAGTGCAGAGGTTTATGGCCCAATTTGTTTTGTTTTGTTTAATCTTTAAAGACTAAGATTGAGTTGCAAAAAGGATTGATTCCTCACCTCCTTATCAACCTTAGCCACAGAAACTGTGAGAGTCTCTTCAGAAGGAAACTTGCAGATTTAGGAATAGGTCTGAATAGGTCTGAAAAGAAGACTTTTCACTAGATAATCTTGTACTGTTTTTTGTGTATGTGTTTGTTTGTTTGTTTGCTTGCTTGTTTGGGATGAAGTCTCACTCTGTTGCCCAGGCTGGAGTGCAGTGGTGCAATCTTGGCTTACTGCAACTTCCACCACCCGGGTTCAAGGAATTCTCCTGCCTCAGCCTCCCGAATAGCTGGGATTACAGGCACTCGCCACCCCACCAGGCTAATTTTTGTATTCTTGGTAGAGATGGGGTTTCACCATGTTGGCCAGGCTGGTCTCAAACTCCTGATCTCAAATCTCAAGTGATCCACCCACCTCTGCCTCCCAAAGTGCTGGGATTACCGGCATGAGCCACCATGCCCGGCCTGTTTGATTTTCTTTATGTGTTTATTTTAACCACATGTATGTATTACCTTACAATCACCATAAATCACAATTTTAAAACAATAACAACAACAGAATTAGTTACATGAAAAACACCAAAAATTACATAAGTAGTTTTTTGTATCTGCCTTGGAGATAGGCCGTGTTTTTTCCAAAGTTCTACAGAACGTACTGATATTCTAACTATAAAGTTCTGTTATATCATCTAAAAACAAAACTGAATGTCTATATAGTCAATAGAAACAAGTTAATTATCTGCATTCCCAGGGTCATGATGCCAAAAATAAACTAAACTCTCCAAAATTCAAATCTCTTTAATCAAAAGTTTTGATTCTACGCTAAGGACTCTTTGTTCAAACTGCTAACAAAAATAAAATGGGCTGAGTTGAATTGAGTTAAATTGTCTCTTATTTTCATCTCAAAACTCCTAAGAATGTACCATGAGTTGGGAAAATGCATGTTTTTTAAAAAGCAGAGAATCTAAACAAGTCACGAAAGGATTGAGTCACCAGGTAAGAAAGGATGGCTGTGTGCAACACTGACGTTAAGGTGCTAGGAAACAAAGCAGGCAAAACTCACCCTGGGTGTAGTGTCCAAATGCACCCAGAAACGAGCCTCAGACAAACTGGCTAATGCTATCTGCAATCATCTGTGGCTCCGTTGTACTAGCAAATTACCTTATTAATGAATAATAAGCAAACAGATCTAGGTCACCTACATTTCCTTTCTTGGTGAGGTAGGTCCACTTTAGGGTTCCAAAGTCCAGATCAGAAATGGTTTTGAAGAAGTCGGAATCAGGACCTAGGACTCACACGGCCATCAAAATCTAGTTTAAAAATGTTCTATCAGTTCGATGTTGGTTCAAAGAAATGGCACAAGTTATGAAAATTTTTAAAACAACTTGCTGACAAAGCCACCCCTTTTCCCTTAAGATTTTTCAGCATTCATTTAATTTGATATTTTCTGCAAAAAATTTTAGGGATACGAGAGTTTTCCGAGACTATCTATAGCACAGCCTCTGCAGATAGCTCAAATCTCTCTCAAATTGGCCTTAGTAATCCATATTTGTGGCTTTCAACCAGGGTTGGATGGGCTTGGCCTGAGTACTATGGTTTGAAAAATCTGCCACAGTGATTGGAATACATGGAGTCGACACCTGTTTACCTCCAATGTGCACACTCACAGATGCACACACACTCAGGATTTATGTCACTGTATCTCAGGTTTTATCTTATTCCATTGTAGTGTCTTCTCACAACAGAATAACATACCCACCATGGAACAGACTTTATCGAGCTTGAATTTCTTTCTTGAAAAAAGTCAAGATAGCATCTTTCTTTCTGTTGCCCAGGCTGGAGTGCGGTGGTGACATCATGGCTTACTGCAGCCTCAAACTGCTGGGCATAAGCAATCCTCCCACCTCAGCCTTGAGAGTAGCTGGGACTACAGGTGTGTGCCAACCAAGCCTAACTAATTTTTTAAATATTTTGCAGAGAATGTTCTCACTATGTTGCCCACGCTGTTGTCAAACTCTGGCCTCAAGCAATCCTCCCACCTCTGCCTCCCAAAGTGCTTGAATTACAGGCATGAGTACCATGCATGGCCAAGCTCAATTTTCTTGGTTTGTAAAACAAGTCATATTGAGTAGGCTTCTTAAAATTACACATGCTTTCTCACCTTGAGAATGATTTGCTGTAAGTATACCATTCAGTTTTTCTGCTAACAGCATCCTTTCTGTCACCCAAGTTGGAGCGCAGTGGCGTGATCTCAGCTCACCACAACCTCTGCTTCCCAAGCTCAAGCTATTCTCCCACCTCAGCCTCCCAAGGAACTGGGATTACAGGTATGTGCCACCACACCCAGCTAATTTTTGTATATTTTTTAGAGACTGTGTTTCACCATGTTCCCAGGCTGGTCTCAAACTCCTGAGCTCAAGCAATCCACCTGCCTCGGCCTCCCGAAGTTCTGGAATTACAGGCGTGGGTCACCGTGCCTGGCGTGCTGATAGCATCCTTTTCTTAAACATATTCCTCACATCTTTATGATGGCAAAATTCCAATTTATAATAACAATGCATATGTGACATTACAAAAGATTATTCTGTCTACGAAATTTGGGGTAAGTTTCTACATATGTATAATGTCTCCATAATACATTTTGACATTTGTCACCCCATATTAAATTCACTTTTTTGGTTTTGGCTTCCAGAAAATTATATTCACTTTTCACCAAACCACAATCAATGTAGTAATGTGCCACAGTCTTTGGATTAAAAGTACAGGGCTTGAGATTTAAATTTGAATTTTCTACTGAAGCAGCCACAACATTCTAAAATAAATTTTTCATGTTTTATTTAGTTATCTTTACTACAATCACTCAACAATATTTATTATTTTAAAATATTTTAAAGCCACTTTTAAAAGTAAAGAAACTCAGCTCCTTCATTAATAACACTGGAGGCAGCTCCAGTAGGGCCTGAGGTGTGGTTCTCAGTAGAGCCAGCCCCTAGAGTGGGAACCCAAATTCTGTTACTGTAATTTTTAATCGTTTCTTGATTTCTGTCACTTCATTTTTGAATTTGAATTACTTTTATTTTTTCATTCCTTATATAATTTTCTTAATGTCTTTTACTTCATTTTGAAATAATGCAGTACATTGGACCTGTTTTTGAGTATGTCTTTTTGGCATACGTTTTTGTCTTTATAGATGTTATTTTACTCTTTATTCTCTTTTTTCTTATACATCCCTAATCCAAAAATCTGAAATCCAAAATGCTCCAATATCCAGAACTTTTTGTGTGCCAACATGATGCCACAAGTAGAAAATTCCACACATAAGTACTTACCACAAACTTTGTTACATGCACAAACTTATTTAAAATACTGTTTAAAATCACTTTCGGGTGACATGCCTGAGGCAAATATGAAACATAAATAAATTTTGTGTTGAAACTTGGGTCCCATTCCCAAGATATCTCATTATGTATATGCAAATATTCCAAAATCCAAAAGAATCCTAAATCTGAAACTCTTCTAATTGCAAGCATTTCAGATAAGCCATACTCAGCCTTAACAACTTTGTATGGCATCCGACCTCAATATTCTTCTGTTGCTCATTTTCATGTGAATTTAGTTTTCCAGAACTTTAAGAAGAAAGGTTGATTCAGACAGCTTTTATAACCTTGATTGTTCAAAATATGGCAGCTCGCTATCAGAGATTCCGTGACTCTATTCCCCTCTCCCACTTTAATCTGGGTTTCTCTTTCCTTCCCCATTGTTCCTATCCTGCTACATTTTGACTGCAGTCTCAGCCATGGAAATGAGACTGGTGGGTCAGTTTCCAAAGTTCATGAGATTAAGCCACTCGGGATACTGTAGGCCTTCCCTGAAGATTCCCCTAGTTTCCTAGCTCTTCCATCCACTAACTATGTGACCTTGGAAAAATTGTTCTACCTCTCTGGGCCTCTTTTCCTCATTTGTAACATGGAGATCAGATAATAAGATAATGAATTTTCATTTGAGGTGCTTAAAACATTGTTCACATGAAGCGAGCACTTTCTGAAGGTTTGTTTAATAAGTAAATATCAGTCTAATCATTACCTATTAATTCACCTTGAAGTTGTAGAAGCTCTCAGGTAAACTGATCTAAAACATCTGCCTCCCCAGTGCCTCACGGAGCCTGTTCAGGTGTTAGCCATAGTTAAAGCTTTAATTTACCTTATCAACATATTTCACATTATTGGGGGGATTATTTTTTAATTAATAATTAAAAATTTTGTTTGTACCTTACTATGAGATTGAGGCTAGAGATTGGGGCTATGTGGGTGTGTGTGTGTGTTTTTTGTTTATTTGTATTTTTTATTTTTGTTTGTTTTTATTTTATTAATAACAGCAAAATTTAAGCATATGATATCGTATTGTTAACTGTAGGTATAATGTGTATTTTTATTTTGTTTTATTGATGCATAACAGATGTACATAGTTTGAGGGTACATGTGATAATTTAATACATTCATATAGCTTGTAAAGATTATATATATCAGTGTACTTGGGATATTGATCACTTTAAATATGTGTCTTTTATGTATGCTAGAAACATTCAAATTATTCTTTTCTAGCTATTTTTAAATATACAATAGATTATCGTAAACTACAGTCACCCTACTGATGTATCTAACACTAGGTCTTATTTCTTCTATCAAACTATACATTTGTACAGTTTTACCATTAATCAATTTCTCTCCATCCTCCCTCCCCATTAACCTTGCCAGCCTAGTAACCATGAATCTACTCTCTATCTTCATGAGAACCACTTTGTTAGCTCTAACATACGAGTGACCACATGCAATATTTGTCTTTCTATGCCTGGCTTATTTCACTTAACATAATGACCTCCAGTTTCATCCATGTTACTGCAGATGAAAGGATTTCACTCTTTTTAATGACTGAATAATACTCCATTGTGTATATATAGCACATTTTCTTTCATTGATGGGCACTTAGGTTGATTCTGAATACTGCTGCAATAAACATGGGAGTGCAGATGTCACTTTGATATGTTTATCTCCTTTCTTTTGGATATATACCCAGTAGTGGAATTGCTGGATCATATGGTAGTTCTATTTTTAGATTTTGGAGAACTTCTATACTGTCTTCCATAGTGGCTGCACCAATTTACATTCCCACCAACAGTGTATGTGGGTTCCCCCTTCTCCACATCCTCACCAGCATCCATTATTCCCTGTCTTTTGGATAAAAGCCATTTTAAGTGGGGTGAGATGACATCTCATTGTGGTTTTGCATTGCATTTCCTTGATTATTAGTGATGTTGGGTATTTTTTCACATGCCTGTTGGCTATTCGTATGTCTTCTTTGGAGAAATGTCTATTCAGAACTTTTGCTCATTTTTCAATCAGATTATTTGGATTTTTGCTAGTAAGTTGTTTAAGCTCCTTATATATTTTGATTATTAATATCTTTTCAGATAGGTGGTTTGCAAATATTTTCTCTTATTCTGTATATTGTCTCTTCACTTTGCTGACTGCTTCCTTTGCTGTGCAGAAGCTTTTTAGCTTGAAGCAATCCAATTTGTCAATTTAACTAAGTTAAAAATCTTCTGCACAGCAAAAGAAACTATCAACAGAGTAAACAGGCAACCTACAGAATGGGAGAAAATTTTTGCAATCTATGCATCTGACAAAGATCTAATACCCAGCATCCATAAGTAACTTAAAAAACAAACGACCCATTAAAAAGTGGGCAAAGGACATGAACAGACACTTTTCAAAAGAAGACATACATTCTCCCAACAAGCACATGAAAAAAAGCTTAACAGTACTGGTCACTAGATAAATGCAAATCCAAACCACAATGAGATACCATCTCATAGCAGTCAGAATGGCAATTATTAAAAAGTCAAAAATGACAGATGTTGGCGAGGTTGTGGAGAAAAAGAAACATTTTTACATCGTTGGTGGGAGTGTAAATTAGTTCAACCATTGTGGAAGACAGTGTGGCAATTCCTCAAAGACCTAGAACTAAAAATACCATTCAACCCAGCAATCCCATTACTGGGTATATACCCAAAGGAATATAAATCATTCTATTATAAAGACACATGCATGTGTGTGTTCATTGCAGTACTGTTCACAATAGCAAATACATGGAATCAACCTAAATGCCCATCAATGATACCCTAAATAAAGAAAACGTGGTACATATATACCATGGAATACTATGCAGCCATAAAAAGAAATGAGATCATGTCCTTTGCAGGGACATGGATGGAACTGGAGGCCTTTATCCTTAGCAAACTAATGCAGGAACAGAAAACCAAATACTGCACATGTTCTCACTGATAAGGGGAAGCTAAGTGATCAGAATATATGGACACATGGCAGGGAACAACACACATGGGGCATGTCAGAGGGCAGGGATGGGAGGAGGGAGAGGATCAAGAATAATAACTAGTGGATGCTGGGATTAGTGCCTGGGTGATGGGATGATCTGTGCAGCAAACCACCATGGCACACATTTACCTATGTAACAAACCTGCACATTCTGCACATGTACCTCTGAACTTAAAACACAAGTTGGAAATAAATATAAATAAATAAAATAAAAAACAAGAAATCTTGTCTATTTTTGCTTTGGTTGCCTATGCTTTTGAGGTCTTAATCCAGAAATCTTTGCCCCGACCAATGGTCCTGCAGCATTTCCCCAAAGCTTTCTTCTAGTAGTTTTATAGTTTCAGGTCTTAGATTTAAGTCTTTATATGGATTTGATTTTTGTGTATGGTGAGAGATAGGGGTATCGTTTTGTTATCCAGTTTTCCCAGCACCATTTATTGAAAAGAGTCCTTTCCCCATTGTGTGTTCTTGGCATCTTTGTCAAAGATGAATTGACTGTAAAGACGTGGATTTATATCTGCATACTTATTTGCAGTTGTTATAGTCTATTCCTCAATTGACCCGTTTATCATCATATAATGATGTTCTTTGTCTCTTCTCATAGTTTTTGTCTTGAAATCTATTTTGTCTAATATAAGTATAGCTACTCTTGCCCTTTTTTTTAGTTTCCACTGACATGGAATACCTTTTTCCATCCATTTATTTTCAGTCTTTGTGTGTTTTTATAGGTGAACTGTGTGTGTTTTTATAGGTGAACTGTGTTTCTTATAGGCACCAAGTCTGTGTTGGGTCTCTTTTTCTGATCCATCCAGCTATTCTATGCTTTTTAATTGGAGAATTTAGTCCATTTACATTCAATGTTACTACTGATAAATAAGAACTTACCCCTGCTTTTTGTTATTTGATTTTTGCTTTGTGACCTCTCTTCCTTATCTTCTTCCTTCTTGTCTTTCTTTTAGTGAAGGTAATTTTCTCTTGCAGTATGATTTCTTCTCTTGCTTTTTATTTTTTGTGTATCTGTTGTGTGTTTTTTGGTTTGAGGTTACCATGAGGCTTGCAAATATCATCTTATAACGCATTATTTTAAGCTAACAACAACTTAACACTGATTACATAAACAAACTAGCAAAAAGAAAGTAAAAGCTCTACACTTTTACTTCATCCCCTGCTTTTTAACTATTTGTTATTTCTATTTACTGTACTGTATATGTCTTGAAAAGTTGATGTAGTTATTATTTTTAATTGGTTCATCATTTAGTCTCTCTACTTAATAGTTGTTTACACAGCACAGTTAGGGTGTTATAATCTGTGTTTTTCTATATACTTACTATTACTAGTCAGTTTTACACCTTTAGATTATTTCTTATTGTTCATCAACATCCTTTTCTTTCTGTTTGAAGTACTCCCTTTAGCATTTCTTATAGGACAGGTCTGGTGTTGATAAAGTCCTTCATTCTTTTGTTTGTCTGGGAAACTGTTTATTTCTCCTTCGTGGTTGAAGGATATTTTCACCAGATACACTATTCTAGGGTAAAAGTTTTTTTCATTCAGCACTCTAAATGTGTCATGCCACTCTCTACTGGCCAGTAAGGCTTCCACTGAAAAATCTGCTTCCAGATGTATTGGAGCTCCATTGCATGTTGTTCGTTTCTTTTCTCCTGTTGCTTTTAGGATCCTTTCTTTATCCTTGACCTTTAGGAGTCTGATTGTTAAATGCCTAGTAGTTTTCTTTGGGCTAAATCTGCTGGTGTTCTATAACCTTCTTGTACTTGGATATTGATAGCTTTCGCTAGGTTTGGGAAATTCTCCTTTTCCTTTGAATAAGCTTTCTACCCCTATCTTGTTCTCAACCTCCTCTTTAAGGCCATTTAACTCTTAGGTTTGCCCTTTTGAGGCTATTTTCTAGACCTTATAGGTATGCTTCATTACTTTTTATTCTTTTTTCTTTTGTCTCCTCTGTGTATTTTCACATAGCCTGTCTTCAAGCTCACTAATTCTTTCTTCTGTTTGACCATTTCTGCTATTAAATGACTCTGATGTGTTCTTCAGTACATCAATTGCATTTTTCAATTCCAGAATTTTTGCCTGATTATTTTTAATTATTTCAATATCTCAGTTAAATTTATCTTATAGGATTCTGAATTTTTTCTCTGTGTTATCTTGAATTTCTTTGAGTTTACTCAACACAGCTATTTTGAATTCTTTGTTTAAAATGTCACATATCTCATCTCTCCAGGATTGCTCCTTGGTGCCTTATTTAGTTTGTTTGGTGAAGTCATGTTTTCCTGGATGGTGTTGATGCTTGTAGATGTTTGTCAGTATCTGGGCATTGAAAAGTTAGGTATTTATTGTAGTCTTCCCAGTCTGGGTTTGTTTGTGGCTGTCCTTCTTGGAAAGGCTTTTCAGGTATTTGAAACGACTTGGGTGTTGTGATCTAAGTTGTATCTGTATTAGGGGAAACTCAAAGCCCAGTAATGCTGTGGTTCTTGGGCACTCATAGAGGTACCACCTTGGTGGTCTTGAATAAGATCTGGAAGAATTATCTGGATTACCAGGCAGAGACTCTTGTTCTCTTCCCTTACTTTCTCCCAAACAGAGTCTCTCTCTCTCTCTCTCTCTGTGCTGAGCCTCCTGGAGCTGGGGGTGGGGTGACACAAGAAACCCCTGTGGCCACCACCATTGGGACTGTGTTGGGTCAGACCTGAAGCCAGCACAGTATAGAATCTTGCTCAAGGCTTGCTGTTACCCACTACCTGGCTACTACCTATGTTTGCTCAAGGACCTAGAACTGTACAATCAGCAGGTGGTAAAGCCAGACAGGCTTGTGTTTCTCAAACCATGAGACAGAGCCCTTCCCAGTCTTCTCTCTGCTTTCCATAGGCAGAGGAGTCTCACTCTGTGGCCACCACCACCACAGGCCCACAGGGAGTACTGCCAGGCTTCCACCAATGTTCACTTAAGGCCCAAAGCCTCTTCAGTCAGCTTGTGGTGGATGTTGCCAAGCCTGGGACTCACCCTTCAGGAAAGTAGGCTCCCTGTGACCCAAGTCAGGCCAGAAATGCCATCTAAGAGCCACACCTGGAATTAGTGACCTCAAGAGCCTGCCTGGTGCTCTACCTTCCTGTGGCCCAACTGGTATCTAAGGTGCGAGACAAAGTTCCCTTTTACTTTTCCCTCTGCTTTTCTCAAGCAGAGGGAGTCTCTCATTATAGCCACTACAGCTGGGAATGTGCTGTGTCTCACCTGAAGCTGGCAATTCTCAGAGTCTCAACCACAGCCCAGAATACCTGGATATTGCTACTATTCAGGGCCCAAGGGCTCTTTAGTCAGCAAGTGATGAGGGGTCCTGCCATGGCTAAGTCCTTTTCTTCAAAGCAGCATGTTCCCTTCTGGCCCAAGGTGTGTCTAGAAATGCTGTCTAAGAGCTAGGGCCTGGAATGGGGGCCTCATGACTATGCCCATTACCCTATCCTACTGTGGCTGGGCTGGTATCCAAGATGCAAGACAAAGTCCTCTTTGCTCTTCCCTCTCCTTTCCTCAAGCGGAAAGAAGGGATCTCTCTCAGACCTGCAAGCTGTTCAGCCTGGAGTTTGGGGAGGAGTGGCGCAAGCACGCCTTTAGCTGCCCTGGCTGGTGTCTCAGTAGGTCATGTGCCACCACCAGTCCACTGGCTCTGAGCCCAGCTCAGCACTAAGACCCACTTAGCAGTTGTAGTCCTTGTGGCCTAAAATGCCTTTCAACTTTATTTAGAGCCCCAGAGCACTCCAGCACTCAATGACAAGGCTTGCCAGAACTGAGTTCAGTGAAAAGTCTCACAATCACTGCATTCTCCCTCCCCAAGCACACAGATTCTTCACACCATGCAGCCACTGTGGGGGGTACCAGGAAACCACAATTAAAGACTGTTTTTTCTTGACCTTTTCAGTGCCTCTTTCAGTAAGGTGAAGTTAATACAAGGTATTGTGAGTGGCTCACCTAATTTTTGGTTCTCATTGAAAGTGGGGGGTGTGTGTGTGTGTATCTGTGTGTGTGTGTGTAGATGTTAAATTTGGTGTTCCCATGGGGGGTGAGGAGACAATTATTGCGACCTTCTATTCTGTCATTTCACTCCACCCCTCTGCCAGTAGTAAGTGTTAGAGTCGGACGTGTGATGCCTCTAGTTTTGTTATTTTTGCTCAGGAGCGTTTTGGCTATTTAGAGTGTTTTGTGGTTCCATATAAATTTTAGAAGTTTTTTCTATTTTGTGAAGAATGTCGCTGGTATTTTGATAGAGATTGCATTGAATCTGTAAATTATTTTGGGTAGCATTGTCATTTTAACAGTATTAATTCTTCCAACCTACAAGCATGGAATATCTTTTGTTTGTGTCCTCTTCAACTGTTTTTATCAGTGTTTTATAGTTTTCTTCATATAGATCTTTCATTTCTTTAAGTTGATTCTTAGGTATTTTATTTTATTTGTAGCTATTTTAAATGGGATTGCTTTCTTGATTTCTTTTTCAGATTGTTCACTGTTGGTGTATATAAACGCTACTGATTTTTGTATGTTGATTCTGTATCCTACAACTTTATTGAGTTTTGTAATAACTTCTAACAGGTCTTTGGTGGAATCTTGAGGTTTCGCTAAGTATAAGATTATGTTATCTGTGAATGAGAGTAATTTGATTTCTTCCTTTCTAATCTGGATGCCCTTTATTTCTTTCTCTTCCCTATTGATCTGGACAGGACTTCCAGTACTCTGTTGAATAAAAGTAGTGAAAGTGGCAATTATTGTCTCACTCCAAATCTTAGAGGAAAGGCCTTCAGTTTTTTTCCAGACTAATGTTAGCTGTAGGTTTGTCATATACGACCTTTATTATTTTGAGTCGCATTTCTTCTATGCCCAGTTTGATGAGGGCTTTTGTCACAAAAGAATGTTGAATTTTATCAAATATTTTTTCAGCATTTGTTAAAATAATCATATGGTTTTTGTTCTTGGTTCTATTAATGTGACATGTCACATTTATTGATTTGTGTATGTTGAACCATCCATGCATCCACGGGATGAATCTCACTTGATAATAGTGAATTATCTTTTTGATGTGTTGTTTTTCTTTAGTGTATTTACAGATACAGTTTTTTAAAAAACTAGAAAGCCAAATTCAATAACACATCAAAAAATTAATTAGATTATTCTTAAGATATTTAGAATTATAATTATTGAGAATAAATTTCATTTATCTGGGAAAACACAGATCACAGGTAGCCCTGGAGCTGAGGAATCACTTTAATTTTTAGTAAAATTTGCAAGTCCACAGCTTTCTGATCAACCTTGCACTGCTCTGTAATCTCCTTTTTTTTTTTTTTTTTTTCTTTGTTGACGATCTCGTCTTCCCAGTGTCTGGGCTTCCACAGCTTCTTCCTCTTGAAGTAAGTATGAGTAAGATGTTTTAAGATTTTCACATTGCTGGTAACAATTTTTGTGGAGGTGGCAATGACAAATTTTTTGTGTGTCCTTCATAGAAGAACTCAACTGAGAACCAGAGATCCAGGCACAAGTAAGAAGCCACTGCCCAGCTGCTTCAGGAAAACCTGTTGCCTCTGTGGTGCCCAGTGGGGATCGGCAGAATGGTCCTGGGAGTGATGCTGCCTCGCAGTTTTCTCTGTGCTGACTGAAAGATTTTTGGCTGTGGCTCAACAGCTTTCAGGGCATGTCTTCAGTAGGATAATACCTATGCATTTTGCAAAGTATAACCAGCTGAGTACCTTCAACTTTATCACCACCAACTGCTTTCATATTATAACAGTTGCAAAGACCTTCTCCTTTTTCTTTTCAATCTTTGATTTACTAGCTGAATACTTCCTCTTGTACATAATCTTTCCTCAATACATAGCAGATTGGGAATATCTGCCAATTCCTCTGATGAAGACAGGACTTCAGCTGCAATGAGGTTTCCCCTGCTTGGCCTTTTTGTTACCCTTTTTTATCTTGCCATTAGCATCAGCCTTCTTGGCTTAAAGTTTCTTCTCCTTAGTATCCACTTTCTCAACTTTTTCACCCACCGTCTTGCAAGATGGGAAAGAGAACTTGCTAGCACTTTATTGAGGATTTTTTTTCCTGTGTCTATTTTCATAAGGGATATTGGCCTGTAGTTTTCCTTTTGTTGTGTCCTTCTCTGATTTGGTATCAGGGTAACGCTGGCCTCATAGAATGAGTTTGGAAGTATTCCCTTCTCTTCCATTTTTTTGAAGAGTTTGAGTAGAATTGGTATTAGTTCTTCTTTAAATGTTTAGTAGAATTCAATAGTGAAGCTATGAGGTCCTAGGCTTTTCTTTGATGGTACACTTTTTATTACAGCTTTGTTCTCATTTCTCATTATTAGTTTGTTGAGGTTTTCTATTTTTTCATGGTTCAATCTTGGTAGGTTGCTGTATCCAAGAACGTATCCATTTCTTCTAGGTTTTCAAATTTGTTGGCATATAGTTATTCATAATTATCTCTAATGATCCTTTGCATTTGTGTAGTCTCAGTTGTTTCTGATTATTTATTTAGCCCTTCACTCTTTTTTCTTCTTAGTCTAGTTAATGGTTTGGTGATTTTGTTTATCTTTTTTAAAAAAAAAACCTTTTTATTTCTTTGATCTTCCATAATTTTTTTTTAGTTTCAATTTCATTTATTTCTGCTCTAATCTTTATTTCCTTCCTTCTACTAATTTTGATTTTTGTTTGTTTTTGCTATTCTACTTCCTTGAGGTGCATCATTAAGTTGTTTATTTGAGGTTGTTCTACTCTTTTGATATAGGTGTTTATTGCTATAAACTTCCCTCTTAGTGCTGCTTTGTTTCATCCCACATATTTTGGTATACTGTATTCTCCTTTTCGTTAACTTCAAATATGTTTAATTTCCTTCTTAATTTATTCATTGATCCATTTGTCATTCAGGAGCATGTTGTTTAATTTCCACTTGTTTGTGAAGTTTTTGAGGTTTCTCTTATTATTGATTTCTAGTTTTATTCCACTGTGATCAGAGATGGTAATTTTAAAAATTATTTTTACTTTATTTTTTTTTAGAGACAGGGTCTTGCTCTGTTGCCCAGGCTGGAGTGCAGTGGTATGATCATGGCTCACTGCTGCCTGAAGCTTCCAGGCTCAAGTGATCCTCCCACTTCAGCCCCTCAAGTAGCTGGGACTACAGGCAGGTGCCATTGTGCGTGGCTAATTTTGTTTAATTTTTGTAGAGATGGAGTCTCACTATATCGCCCAGGCTGCTCTCAAACCCCTGGGCTCAAGTGATCCTCCCATCTCAGGCTCCCGAAGTATTGGGAATGTGGGGATGAGTCACCTCACCGGGCCAGGAAAGATACTTGATATGATTTCTACTGTTTAAAATTTGTTCAGACTTGTTTTGTGTTCTAAGATACGGTCTGTTTTGGAGACTGTTCCATGTGCTGTTAAACAGAATATGTATTCTGCAGCAGTTGAGTAAAATATTTGGTAAATAAGTTAGGCCTATTAGGTTTAGTGTGTAGTTTAACTCCAATGTTTCTTTGTTGATTTTCTGTCTGGATAATCTGTCCATTACTCACAGTAGAGTACTAAAGTCCCCCACTATTATTGTATTGTGATCTATCTCTCCCTTTAGATATATTAATTTTTTAAAATATACTTGGGATCTCCTGTTTTGGGTGCATAGATATTTATAATTGTTAATCCCCTTGCCAATTTGACTCCTTTATTATTATATAGTGACCTGCTTTGTCTCTTCTTACAGTCTTTGATTTGTAGTCTGTTTTATCTGATATAAGTAGAGCTACTCCTGCTCTTTGTTTTGTTTCCAGTTGCATAGAATCTCTTTTTCCACCTCTTCACTTTCAGTCCATGTATATTTTTATAGGCGAAATTGGTTTCTTGTAGGTAGCATGTAGCCGAGTCTTGGTTCTTTATACATTCAGCCACCCTATGCCTTTTAATCAGAGAAGTGAGCCCATTTATATTCAGTGTTACTATTGGTAAGCAAAGACTTACTACTGCCATTTTGTTTCTTATTTTCTGGTGGTTTTGTACCTTCTCTCCTCTTACGTCCTTTCTTGCTGTCTTCCTTCATGGCTAAGTGATTTTCTCTGGTAGTATTTTTAATTCATTGCTTTTTATTTTTAGTGTATCTATTATAGGTTTTTGTGTTGTGGTTACCTTGAGGATTATAAAAACCACTTTGCAGACATAAGAAGTTATTTTATAGAGATGATAAAATATCTTAGATCTCAAAAAATAGAATAAAAACAAAGAAAATAATTTTTTAAAAATTTTACATGTTAACTCCACCCCCTCCCCATTTTGACTTTTAGTCATCTCAATTTATGTGTTTTTTTTTTTTTTTTTTTTTTGAGACGGAGTCTCGCTCTGCCACCCAGGCTGGAGTGCAGTGGCTGGATCTCAGCTCACTGCAAGCTCCGCCTCCCGAGTTCACGCCATTCTCCTGCCTCAGCCTCCCAAGTAGCTGGGACTACAGGCGCCCGCCACCTCGCCCGGCTAGATTTTTGTATTTTTTAGTAGAGACGGGGTTTCACCGTGTCAGCCAGGATGGTCTCGATCTCCTGACCTCGTGATCCGCCCGTCTCAGCCTCCCAAAGTGCTGGGATTACAGGCTTGAGCCACCGCGCCCGGCAATTTATGTGTTTTAAATTATCTATCACTTGACAGGTTACTGTCACTATTATTGCTTGAAACACACATGTGGTTTATCCTTCCCTTTCCTTCCTTGTTATTATCTTGAGTAATAAAGTCAATACAAATTGTATTTAAATTATCCCTAAAAGGAGTTAGCATTTTAAGGGTGCCAAGATCAATGATTTGCCAGAATACCCTTTGGATCACTTCACATGTCACAAGAGTGCCTCCAAGAGGACTGACTGAAATCCAGCGAGAAGACAGAGATATATGGCCCTGCTCACATTTCAAAACAGAGCCTATAATCCTGGCGTGTGGTATTACTAAAGATTTCTGTGGCAAAATTTAACTACTCTTAAAGAGTTTTCCATTCTAATGACTATCTCGATAATAAATGCAGGGTATTTTTTTCCTCTTTTCATGTCACAAGCAGGAGCATAAGAAAAAAGTAAGAAGATAAATATAAAACAACAGGTATTTCTTATCCCTATAAATTAAATAGCTCTTCTAGGTCACTTGGGTACTGATATTTTTCTACTACTCTAAATGGTCCGATGATATCCTTGACTTAACCAAATAGTAGTGTTACTAGTCATTAATTGACTTGATCTGTCTACAAGTTAAACGTTTCCTCTGATGCTTCTATTTATAAGTAGAACTAAAAACCTGGGAAGTCTAATTTGGGATCAGTATGGTAGCTATGTTCTGCCATGTAGAACATCAAGTTTGATTAGGCAGATCTTAGGGTTGTAGCCAAAAAGCAAGGGCACAAGACATTCTAATATCTAATGGGCACTAAAGATGGTCTAACACTTACCAGGCTCATATTCTCATTAGTTATATGAACAGTAACTTTTAACAGGCCCTAATGAAACTGTTGGGATAAGCATATAGGTGAAAGACAAGGGATTCCAGGATTCAACACTGTGGAAAGGAAGAAGAAAAACATTAAAAGATTTGTTGTCAAAGATTTTGTCTGAAGTCCATCATAAGGTAACCAGTGGTAACTAAGTGTAAATGGCACACAAGGAACTATAAACCTTTGACTTCACAGGCATCTGGAGAATCCGTTGAAATTTTATTTGAGAAGTTCTCCAAGAGACTTCAGGGTTTTGTATAACATGGTGACAGACTATAAATAGAAATCTGATAAATCCTATGAGGTGTGTATTTCAAGACTAAATCCCATGCCTTAGAAGTGTTTGATCTTACACTATCTTTTAATTCATGTTACACAATTATAATCATGTGTGTATACATGGTACCATATATCACATATAACCTATGCTCAGTAATAAAGAAAAACAACTAATAAATGCAACAGAATCCTTATATGAGATTATCCAAGGCAGTCGTCCGTTTTAGGACATTAGTCTGTTTTCATTAAAATTATTAAAGACACTTATATTCATGAGAATTAATTTTCACCAGTCTGATTAGCACTACTATTCTCATATTTCGAAACAGAACCTATAATTCAGGTGTGTGGTATTACTGCAGAAAGAATTATATCATTTTCATAAATACAAAAAGGGCTCTATTTAATGCATTTGCCCTTTGTTATTTCCATATTTAACTACTTTTACTCTAAATATTACAATTACTTTTTGTTTCAAATGATTAGATGCACATGTGTCTTACAAGAAAAACTTTCTAACGGTATCCTCTGAAAGCTAATGGGCTACTACTCAAGAAGTACTGAGGTTGGAAAAACCACCTGATGGGAATATTGGAAGTGAAAATTCCAGCACAAAATGGATGGTTGATCTAGGTAATATTTATACTTTCTCCCAATTCTGAAATATCATGAATATGAAACAATTCTTACAAGTCTTGAAAAGGGCAGAGGCATTGGGAATGAAAAGTAGGCAAATGTGAGAGACTCTGTGAAGATACTTAATCATTACAATTTGGCATTGATTGAGTGTGGGATGCAAAAGAAAAGGATGAAAAATCAAAGTTACTTAATGTTTTCAGTTCAAGTAACTGTGTAGCACCATTAGCAGAAATAAAAAAGGATTAAAAATGAAGAGTTCTCTTTTTTCCTTGTTTTGATTGTAAGGGAATCCCCCTGAACAGGGTGACTAAAAAGAGAGAAGCTAACCCAGTAGTTCTGTTTTGTCTGTTGGTGTCAGAAATTGTTCCAAAAGGTCAGTCCAGATAGGTCAGGAAACTCCAATCCTCCTGACTGGACCTCAAGGGGGAAGGCCCTGAGAAGGAGACTAGTAGAAGGGAAACAGAGTATCTGGCAAATGGGCTAAAATTCAGAAACAGAGGAAGAATAGTTAATGGAGACAATCTGCCTCTTTGAGAATTGATTCAAGAACGAGGACAGGCTTGATCCTTCAAGGAGCTAGGGAAAGCAGTGGCAGAGTACGTGAGATTTAAGCTAACACCAAAAAACTCAGAATAGACTTTGCATGCTCAATGGAGCCAGTCTTGGTGAAGAATGCCATAAACAAAACAGTATTTGAGAAAATTCAAGAGGAAAACCAGAAGCAGAGAGAAACCCAGGAAAGTAGTACATACCTCTATTCAGAAAGTAATATGGAACTGGGTATTACTGGCTTGTTCAATGTTGTCCTTGAAATATTAATTATTTGGTACATTTTTTCAAGTAAGAAATCTATAACAATAAATTTACACACTCATTCCTTTTTTTTTTTTTTTTTTTTTTTTTAACGCAGGGTCTCACTCCTGTCACCCAGGCTCGAGTGCAGTGGTGCGATCATGGCTCACTGCAGCCGATCCTCCCACCTCAGCCTCCCGAGTAGCTAGGACTATAGGCGCATGCCACCATGCCTGGCTAATTTTTTCTGTTTTTTGTTTTCTGTTTTGTAGAGACAGGATTTCACCATGTTGCTCAGGCTGGTCCCAAACTCCTGGGCCCAAGCGACCCACCCGCCTCGGCCTCCCAAAGTGCTGGGATTACAGTCATGAGCCACCATGCCCAGCTGACATGTGGTACTTTGAAGTGTTGCATGATATATGATCTATTACTGTGATGCCTAATTAACCCTTAAGTCTGTTCTTATCTTTTTTTTTTTTTTTTTTTTTTTTTTTTTGAGACGGAGTCTCGCTCTGCCGCCCAGGCTGGAGTGCAGTGGCCGGATCTCAGCTCACTGCAATCTCCGCCTCCCGGGTTCACGCCATTCTCCTGCCTCAGCCTCCCGAGTAGTTGGGACTACAGGCGCCCGCCACCGCGCCCGGCTAGTTTTTTGTATTTTTTAGTAGAGACGGGGTTTCACCGTGTTAGCCAGGATGGTCTCGATCTCCTGACCTCGTGATCCGCCCGTCTCGGCCTGGGAGATTGTGGGATTACAGGCTGTAAGTGCTGGGATTACAGGCTTGAGCCACCGCGCCCGGCTGTTCTTATCTTAATGGTGAAACCACCTTATAATGAGCTCTGTTGGGCCAGATTTAGTGGTTGTCAAAGTGTATTCTAGGAACTGAAACATCATTAGCATCATCTGAGCTCTTGTTAGAAATTCACATCTTCAAAGGCTATCCCAAATTTACTGAAACCCTGGGGATAGAGGCCACCAATCTGGTTTTTAACCTTCCAGGTGATTCTAATGCATTCTGAAGTTTGCAAACCATTCCCTTGGGCATTTCAGAACGCGACCTCTTCAGAGATTCAGCTGAGATCAGTGTGATAGGCCAGGGGTCTATCTAGAATGGTCAACTAGAAATCACAGGGGTTTACAGCTAGGCAGGGCTGGAATCCAACTAGGGTTCTAGCACCTGCTAGTTGTGTAGGGTCTTGAGCAAATTGCTTCTTTTAACCTCAGGTTCCTCATACAGAAAATGGAAATGCCTGCCTTTAAAAGTTGCTATGCACAGTGAAGTTTATGTACCTCCATGGTAATTAGGAGTGCTAGCTCTGGTGTCATGCCCAGTTCAAATGCCAGCTATTGTGTGATCTTGGGAAAATTACCAAACTTCTTTGTTCTTCATTTTATCATCTGTAAAGTGAGTATACTTAACTCATAGGGTGGTGGTGAGGATTCAATGAGTTAACATACATATATTGCATACATACATTATCTATATAAAGTATTTTATTATTATTACTTGTATTCCTTTTGTATTTCTGCTATTATAGGCAGGTAATAGTTATTGAGCACTTAGATGGCAGTCTCTTTTTCTTTCTTTCTTTTTTTTTTTTTTTGAGACAGAGTCTTTCTCTGTTGCCCAGGCTGAAGTGCAGTGGCACGATCTCGGCTCACTGCAACCTCCGCCCCTCGGGTTCGAGTGATTCTCCTTCTGCCTCAGCCTCCCGAATAGCTGGGGTTACACATGCTTTTTATGCCTGCCAGGCCAGGCGCAGTGGCCCACGCCTGTAATCCCAAAACTGTGGGAAGCCGAGGCAGGTGGATCATTTGAGATCAGGAGTTCAAGACCAGCCTGGCCAACATGGTGAAACCCCGTCTCTACTAAAATACAAAAATTAGCTGGGTGTGGCAGCTCGCGCCTACTCGGGAGGCTGAGGCAAGAGGTGAATCACTTGAACCCAGGAGGCAGAGGTTGCAGTGAAATTGCGCCACTGCACTCAAGCCTAGGCAACAGAGCGAAACTCCGTCTCAAAAAAAAGAAGACTGACTGCCACATAAGTGCTCATTAACTATTACCTGCCTATAATGGCAGAAATATAAAAGACATACAAATAACTATAATAAAATACGTAGATAAAATACCTAAACCTAGAATACAGTACGTACTGCATATTTGGTAACAACTGTCATCACTGTCATTATAGAATTTTTTCCTGTAAAGTATAAGGTTATAAAATGTTCCAATACATGGATATTGCCTCATACTTCCATGTATTCTTTACATTCTAATGTCTTGCCTCCCCTCTGAATAACCTCTGTGGATTATATCAATGCCAATTTCATTGTTTTGATAGTGTACTACAGTTATACAAGATGATACCATTGGGAGAGACTCGGTAAAGGACATATGGGATCTCCTTGTACATTTTTTTGTTACTCCTGTGAATCTGTAATTAGTTTAAAATAAAAAGTTTAAACAACAAAAAAAGATAGGGGTAGGGAGCTTGCCTGAAATGAGAACTATTGGGCCTGGAGGCTGGGCCTGTAATTGTTTTTCTCCAATGAAATAGTTAAAACTAAGTGTTTTGTTTTGTTTTGTTTGTTTGTTTTTTTAAAAAAACTAAGCTAAAGAAAAACTAGATGCATCCCTCTCAATCAAGTTAACATCAATGGTCAGGTGCAGTGGCTCACGCCTGTAATCCTAGCACTTTGGGAGGCCAAGGCAGGTGGGTCATTTGAGGTCAGGAGTTTGAAACCAGCCTGGCCAACACAGTGAAACCATGTCTCCACTAAAAATACAAAAAAGTTAACCGGGCATGGTGGCAGGCACCTGTAACCCCAGCTACTCAGAGGCCGAAGCAAGAGAATCGCTTGAACTTGGGAGGCGGAGATTGCAGTAAGCGGAGATCACCCCACTGCACTCCAGCCTGGGCAACAGAATGAGACTCTGTCTCAAAAATAGTAATAATAACAACATCAATGGCTAGGCTTTTAATTCATCATCTTTTACCAGGGGCTTCAGTCAAAATTATCTGCCTATAATAGCAGAAATAGAAATAACAATAATAATTTTAAAACACTTTACATAGATAAAACGCCTAGACCTAGAATATGGTAGGTGCTCAATATTTGGTAATAATTGTTTCTCCAGGCTCCCCAAGTTATAAGTCAGAAAAGTCTGGCAATGAAAATGAATGAATGAAGTCTCTACTACCTGATCAACTTTGTTTTCCAGAGAAAATAAAGGTGTATTACCAAAGTCTTAATATTTTTCTCTCAAAAAAGCAGGAGTCCAACCGTAACAAAATCAATTATATTTTAGTAAGATTTAGCAACATATAAAATTCCTGAGGCCAGGAATAGTACCACGCCTGTAATCCTAGCACTTTGGGAGGCCAAGGCGGGTAGATCACAAGGTCAGGAGTTTGAGACCAGCCTGACCAACATGGTGAAACCCCGTCTCTACTAAAAATACAAAAATTAGCTGGGTGTGGTGGTGAGTGCCTGTAATCCCAGTTACTTAGGAGACTGAGGCAGGAGAATTGCTTGAACCCAGGAGGCAGAGGTTGCAGTGAGCCGAGATCACTGCACTCCAGCCTGGGAAACAGAGTGAAACCCTGTTTCAAAATTAAAAAAAAAAAAATTCCTTCTCTTTTCAGCCAACACTAACTATCCAGCCTTTTGCTCCGGAAATCAAACATAATCTCAGGTATTCCCCCAAACAGTAACAGAGAACCATAGGATCCATATTACAAAGAAAGATTCTATAATCTTCAGTTTAATGCATGTATCATGAGAAGAGTCTAAACTGCTTAACTCACAATTATAATTATTTTTGAGATTGCATTTGATCAACCAAAATCCTGTATAAGTCTTCACAAATCCTTTCACAAATGTCTGTTGCAGAACAGAGTTTCTCTATTCAGAAAGTGACTCAGAGAATTTCATGACACACTGAAAGCAAGTATCTCCATAATATTTTAGACTTTCCCAATACCAAGAGTGATTACAAGTCAGAAGATCATTACCTAACACCAAATAGCCTATTGCAAAACAGGTCTCAGATACAGAATAGGTTTTCTGGTGTTTGGTTATAACAACTATACTTCATATACACAAAAAAGTGTCTTTGTTAAATAGTCTGCGTTAGTCATGAACTAAATGTTTGTGTTCCCCCAAAATTTATGTTGAAATCTTAACCCCCATGTGATGGCGTTAAGGGTGAGGTTTGAGGGAAGTAATTAGGTCATGAGGGTGAGGCCCTCATGAATGGGATTAGTGCCCGTATAAGAGAAATGAGAGCTTGCTTCCTGGCTACTATCCAACATACAAGGATACAATAAGTAGATAGCCATCTCCAAACCGGGAAGTGAATTCTCACCACATACCAGATCTGCCTTAATAATGGACTTCACGTCCTCCCTAACTGTGAGAAGTATTTGTTGTTTAAGCCACTCAGTTTGTGATAATTTATCACATCCCAAATTAAGATAATATTGAAATGGTTATTAATAATTCTGCATTTTACTTCCTTAGTCCAGCAAGTAAAATTGAAACCTCCTAATCAGTTAGATCTACTATATCTTGCTAATTCAATTACCAATCAGCATGTAGAGCTATTACCAACTCCCTGAAGGACTTCTTTGCCAATTTGATAAATTATGTATCTTCTATCTGGGAAGAACCGGAAGTACAGACACTAAACATATAAACTTGGCAAATGAGTAGTGACAATTTCAAGTAATAAATGTAAGCCAATAGACTACCTAAGAATTATAATTAAGGATAATTGTTTAACAAAGTGTGTCACAACTACTTTTAAATACGCAGGGGTTGGCCGGGCGCGGTGGCTCAAGCCTGTAATCCCAGCACTTTGGGAGGCCGAGATGGGCGGATCACGAGGTCAGGAGATCGAGAGACGATCCCGGCTAACACGGTGAAACCCCGTCTCTACTAAAAAAAATACAAAAAAAATAGCCGGGCGAGGTGGCGGGCGCCTGTAGTCCCAGCTACTCGGGAGGCTGAGGCAGGAGAATGGCGTAAACCCGGGAGGCGGAGCTTGCAGTGAGCTGAGATCCGGCCACTGCACTCCAGCCTGGGTGACAGAGCAAGACTCCGTCTCAAAAAAAAAAAAAAAAAAAAAATACGCAGGGGTTTTTTCCCTGAAATGTATGTCTGATTTATTCCCTAAACTTTTCACCCCAGAATGAGCATGATACCAAATCAAGAATTTATATTAATAGAAGGAACTCAGTAAACTAGAAGCAATAACGACTCAATCTACAATTTTGTGTGTGTGTGTGTGTGTGTGTGTGTGTGTGTGTGTGTGTGTGTTGGATCACCAGGCAGTAAACTCCCCTGCAGGTGGGCTGAGCCTCAGGGGGGTCTCCTGTTCTCTGTGCTCCCCCACACAGCAGCCTCCCTCCCGGAGTCTGTGGCAGCCACAGGAGGAACAGACTAGGAGGGGCTGCCACAGTTGTTCACTTGGGCAGGAAGTCAGAGGACTCGGACACCAGCTTCCCATTGCAGGTCTCTATCTTCTTCACAACCACGGCCCTGGTGGAGCTGGTGCAGCTGAAGGAGCTGGAGTCTGTGCTAGAGCCAAAGCAGGAGCCCAGGCCATAGCTAAGGCCAGGGCTTGTGAGGCCCACATAGGCCAAGTTCAGACCACCTGCATAGCCGCTGGTTGTCTTCGTATGGATACCTATGTTCTGCATCCCAGACTCCAGCCAGCTCTCCTAGCCCTCCAGCAGCTTTCTGTAGGTGGCGATCTCCATGTCCAGGGCCAAGTTGACGTTCCTCAGCTCCTGGTACTCATGCGCTGCAGTGTGGCCTCCAGCTCGGACAGTTTAGCATTGACATCCTTAATGGCCAGCTCCCCACGCTGCTCAGCATCTGTGACAGCGGCCTCCAGGGAAGCCCTCTGGCCTTTGAGGCCCTCAATCTCAGCCCGGAGCTGGCTGATATTCTGGTTCATCTTGGAGATCTCAGTCTTTGTATGCCGCAGGTCATCCCCGTGCCTCCTAGCCAGCATCTGTAGCTCCAAATACTTGATCTGGTACGTGCTCTCAGCCTCAGCCCAACTGCAGTTGGCAACCTCCTCGTGCTGCGTCTTGACCTCAACAACGATGCTGTCCATGTCCAGGGAGCAGCTGTTGTCCACGGATAGCACCACAGACATGTTGGAGATTTGGGACTGCAGCTCCTGGATTGCCACTTCATACAGTCGGCCCTTCCAGATGAGACTCCAGCTCTACCTTGTTCACGTAAGTTTCATCTACATCCTTCTTGATGAGGACAAATTCATTCTCCATCTCTGTACACTTATGGATCTCATCCTCATACTTGTTCCTGAAGTCCTACACCAGCCCCTGCATGTTGCCAAGCTCCGCTTCCAGCTTCAACTTCTCCTGGCTCCAGCTGCTGCCGAAGGTTGTTGATACAGTTCCCGAACATGTTGTCCACGCTGCTTCCAGCCATCTTCGCTGCTGCAGAAGGCTCCACTTGGTCTCCAGCATCTTGTTCTGCTGCTCCAGGAACCATACTTTGTCTATGAAGGAGGCAAACTTGAGGGTCTTGATCTGCTCCTCCTCCTGGGTGTGGACAGCCTGGATGTTGGAGTCCACCTCAGGGTTAAGGGGGCTCAGCAGGCTCTGGTTGACCGTGATGGTGGTGATACCTCCCATGCTGCTGGCCCCACCATAGCCTCTGCCCAGGCCACCCCAGAAGCTTCTGCTCCCCACGAGGGAGAGAAGTTAGAGGAGCTGGTGCAGACACTGGACCCACTCATATAGAGGTGGCTGCTGAAAGCCTGGGCCAAAGGTGGACACCTTATAGGACTTCTGGGTCACCCTGATGGACATGGCGGAGGCAGGCAGGCTGAACCAGGTGGAGATTCCAGAAGGAGTGGAGAAGCTGCTTATTGATCTCAATCCACATTTTTATCAAGAGGTGTTAGCTTGTTTTTCAATTTAAGTGGAGGCCTGTGGCATTTCTGTAATACTTAAAGGCATTTTTTCTGGTTTTCCTGACTCCTACTTTCGGGGCATACGTTCTTGCATTTGACAAATAGTTCCTGAGTACTTATGTGCCAAGTACTATTAGGTGCTGGGTATACAGTAGTGAACAAAACAACTATGCTTCTTAACTTCAGAGAGCTTACTGTCTAGGGAGGAAGACAGATTTTAGATAAATAAAATCATAAATTGCGGTTATTTCCTATTTGTATTGCATCTTTCTGAGTTGGTAACTAATTGCAACCCTTTTTTAGGAGTCTTCTGCAGAGAGAAAACTCGGGTTGTTGTTTAATCATCAGAGACACTCAGTTGTAGCTGGAGACACGAAGACATGTAACGGACACTTCTATAAACTTCATCATGAAAGCTACCATGACATGTATTCCAAGAAGTAACAAAATGTTCATCTATTGATACGTTGACAAGGTAACTTTTATTCATAGGGTGGGAATTCGCTGGTAATTTGTTTTCTTGAACACTGCTTATGATAAAATCCATGATGGCACAAAATACACACATACTCCAGCTTTTCAAGTGAATTTTCTTATCCTAAACACATTTTGAAAAACATCAGTGCTCTGGTATGCAAATACAATGTTACTTCACTTAAATGACTCTTTGAGGAATAACATTTTATAATGAACATCATCATTTGTATTTAAGATCTGTTCTAAATTTATATTCAAGTTAACCTTCAGTGTGAGTTATTCCCAGGCACAGCTTCTGTTGTCCATAGCCCAGTTGATGGTCTATAAAGTATTGACGACTTTAAAGGTACTACTCTGCTTCCTAAGTTTTTACTTTCCTTTCCCCCACTACAATATCCTCTCCAAAGTGATTCCTAAAGTACTCCGGCTCTTTTCATTACCTCTCCCCCAAAGGAAACTCAGTTGTTCACATCTGTTAAACCCACTGACTTCTTCCATTTTAACTTAAAAAAAAAATTCCCCTCTGTTGGCTTTAAAAGTGTTTCCCTAAGAAACATATGCATTTTAAACATTTATCTCTGCACGTTGTTCTGCTCAAAAAATACACTAGAAAGGACCGGGAGTCAACGATTCTGAAGGAGTTTGTATCAGGGTCTCTTCTCCCTGCCTAGCCAAGTTTAAACACACCCAACGCCTCGATTCCTTGCTTCCGACCAGAGTTGCTGCTTTACATATCCCTGGACATTTGAGATGTTATTCGTTGATATTTCAATATATTTTAAGATAATTTTCCATTTCTGTTTTGTGAAATTTTTGAATACGTTCTTTTGTATCTCGTGTCATTTCTGCCTCTGGTAATGTTGTTGTCCCTGGTATCCCTGGAATTCATTTCCTTTCTCAACAGACAATATTCCCTGTCAGCTGCCACGGGCTCCGCCCTCCAGAAGTTCATACTTTGTGGTCAAGCAGCTTCTTTAACTTTCTAAGACGAATTACCTAGGAAGTGCTATTGTCCAAGGATCACCAGCTCTGCCTAAATTCCTACCTGTTGCGGGCGCTTAGTCACAGAAGATAAATCAGATACGTCTACTGGGCCCTTTCCTTTTCCACCCAGCGTTCCTGTCGCTTTCCGCTGAGCCTCCTCAACTCACGTCATCCCTGCAGGTCCTGGCCCCCAGACTCGACCCTGGACGGCAGGGAGCCCCAGCCCGGGAACGGAGCTGCGAGCGTCCGACCTGGGAAAGAGCGAAGCTCAGATCTCTCTGCAAAGCGAACAGAGAGCGCAAGGAATGCCCAGGAAGACAGGGCGCGCCCGGGGAGAGAAGAACGTTACTTTAACGCAGTCTCGACCCTGGACCCCTGCATCTAGGGCTTCCCGGACGAGTGATGCAAAACAACTCGCCCTGCTGCGTTCCCCGGCCTCTCCTTCCCCTTGCTGGTTTCCCCTGAAGTGTACTTCTCTGTCGCTTCCTCCCCATCTCTCCGAAGGCACGTGGTCCTTCCCTGCCTACCCCAGCCGCACCCCTCCCGGCCCCGAGCCGGCTCCTCCCAGCGTCGTTCGCTTCCCCTTTCCGTTCGCTCTTTCCGCCCCGGCTCTCCATCGCCCCTTCCCATTGGTCGAACGCACCGGAGCCTGGTTGGCCAATGGGCGAGCTGGGCTGGAGGCGATGGGCGTGGCCGCAGCTCCGGGGCCCTCAGATCGAGGCTGCCTCCCCCTCTCAGCCGGCAGCACATTCCGCCGCCGTTGCCGCCGCCCGGCCCCACAGTTGTCTTTGCCGGAGCTGCAGTCGCGCTGGGGTTAGGGCGGGGGGGCGGGCGGGGAGAGGAGAAGGCCGCGGCGGAGGCAGGTGAGAGGAGGAAGGAAGCGGCGGCGCGGCGAGCACAGCAGCTCAGGCGGCGACCCGGTTCCTGGGAGTGTCGGTGCGGCGCGGTGGTTGGGGCGGATCCCGCGGGGCCCGGGCGGGGGAAGGAGTCACCGGCCCGGCCATGGCGGACAACGAGAAACTGGACAACCAACGGCTCAAGAATTTCAAGAACAAAGGCCGCGACTTGGAGGTAAACTGCTGGACGACGCCGGAGGGGTGGGGGCCGTGGGCCTGGGGCCGGTCTCCGCCGGGACCCCGAGTGTGGGGAGTAGGGGCGGGAGCCGCCTCCGGGCCTCGGGGAATGGCGCTGGGGGCCGGCCCGTCCGTGACGCCTCTGCTAGCGCGCCGGGAAGTTTATGTCGGGCCTGCTCCGCCTCCGCCGGGGAGCGAGGTGCCCGGGTACGGCCGGCGCGGCCTAGGCCTGCCCGGCAGAGCCGGCCCGGCGCGGGTGCGAGGGGTCGGGCCGCGCGGCGGGGAGGCCGGGCGCGGCGCGTGCGGAGGAGGCGTGCGTGTGCGGTCGGCGCTGCCCGGCCCGGGCCGCGGCCCTCCCTGGCAGCGGCGGAGATTCCGGCTCTCGCTCGGGCACCGACGTCTGGCGCTGCGGGAAGGAGGGCGGTGGGGGTGGGAGGGTGAGCGTGTGGCGACCGAGTGGGGCTCTGAACTTCCTCAGCGAGGCCTGAGGCGTCTCCACTTAAAGGCATTTTTTCTGGTCTTCCCGACTCCCGCTTTACCCCTGCCTCCCCCCAATATCCAAACTACAGGACAACTTCTCCGTTGAAAAAAACACCCCCGGCGTGAGAGGCCATCCTGGTGATGCTAACAGTGCCTTCCAGCGGCCTGTGTTTTACTCTGGATATAGCTGATTCAAGATGTGGCTCACGGTGTGCCCTCTTCCAGGCAAAGGATACCCCTTATTTCAGCTTGTCCACAAATCTCTTTACCCCCTCCTGAGAGGAGACCACCAGCTGCATTCTTACATATAAAGTCCAAAGGGTTATACAAAGCTGTCATCCTCTAGTCTACAGTATCCTTTCCCTCCACCTGCTGGTGGTGGTAGTGGGGGATGGGGTGGGCTAGGGAATGGCACCATCACGTTTGATTATTTAAAAAAGAAAAAAAAAATCATTGTCTTAGATACAGCTGCTCCCCAGATTGTCTACATGGGGCGTATGGTTTAAATACATGCATTCACACACGCATACCCACACACCCCACTGAGATTTTTGATAGAAGACTTCTTCCCTTCAGCTTTAATAGTTTAGATAAATAGATTTATTTTAATACTTCCCTTCTGCATCTTAATCACGAGTTTAGCTTTTAGGGAAAGTGGTCAAGCAGTATTTTTTATGTTGTTCCTCGGTATGTTTTCGTAATGAAATCTTCAACTTCCCATGACATTTCTGAACTTGAGCGTTTGCTTGACTGAAATATTTTTTGGGCTTTTTACAAAGCTGTTAATATTATCTTTAAAGTAGTTTATGCGTTTTAGTGGGTTTCATAATTTGAGGGAGTACTAAGTGTCCAGGGCTGTTAATTCTGTGGTTCTTTTAAGGTTAACATATTACCGTTGTGATCCCTTTTTTAATACAAAGATGTCACATCTTTATTGAGATAATTCGCATGCTATAAAAATGAGCTGCTTAAATAACAATGATTTTTCAGTAAATTTACTTGTGGTGGTGAAAATGTTTTTTACTAATATGAATACTTAGAATGAGAAAAAAATCACAAATGATAAAACTTAAAAACTGATAATTACCACAAAATTACAGAATCCAGAAAAAGAGCAATTAGGTGCTTGACAGATCCCTGTAACCCTTTTTTCCTCTACATTTCTGGCTTCATTTTTCTAGCAGCTTCATTGAAATGTAATTCACATGGCATACAATTCACCCACTTAAAGTGGCTTTTAGTGTATTCGCAGTTTTGCAGCCATCACCACAATCAATCTTAGAACATTTTCACCACGCCAAAAAGAAACCTGTACTCATTAACAGTCACTCTCCAATTCCCAACTACCCCAGCCCCAGGCAACCAGTTTTTTGTCTTCTTAGATTTGCCTATCCTGGACATTCCATATAAATGGAATTGTACAATTTGTGCTCTTTTGTAACTGACTTCTTTCCCATAGTGTAATGTTTTCAAGGTTTATCCATGTCGTAACAAGAATGTATCAGTGTTTCATTTCTCCTTATGACCTAATGATCCTCCAGCTCATGGATATACCACATTTTATTTATCCGTTCATCAGTTAATGAACATTTTCATTGTTTCCACTTTTTTAGCTATTTTACATAATACTGCTAAGAACATGTTTGTGTGGACGTATGTTTTATTTCTCTTGGCTATATGCCTAGGAATAGAATTGCTAGATCATATGGAAACTGGCGTTCAACCTTTGGTGGAATTGTCAGACTTTCTGAAGTTATCCTTATTTTTTAAATTGATGTTTCCTCCTACCTCATATCTTTTAGCACTTTAGTCAAAATCAGATTAAGTGCTGAGGCTGTATTAGAAGAAGATTGTGATGTGTGACTTTAAAAAAACAAGTATACATTGACATTAACGAGGGTGTTTGTTTGTTTGTTTAGAAATTCATAGTGCCTTATGGTTGTCCTCTGGTGACTTTAATATCCTTTTGCATACATTAGGGGTAGGAATATTTTCACTTTTCCACCTAAGGAAATAACATATGACTCTAATGGAAAGTCATACTTTGTCCACACTGTGGCTTACTGAAAATCTCATATACTTGTAATGAGATAGAAACATTCTTTTTTATGTTTAGAAAACACTACGGTGGTCTATTTTGTGTATTTGTTACTTACATGTATGCTGCATCTCTCTAAACACTTATCACCCTTTAGATATGGTTACTACATTGCATTACATAATGTATGTAGAATACAGCAAATTCTAAGAAAATAATTGCTTTTTGACTGGGATCTTGTGATGGCATCTATTTCATGGGAAGTCTTTGGAAAGAATTATGGGCCAGTGCTGTCCAGTGAATTTAACTTAATCCAGTACATCCAGAACACCATCGCAACATCTAATTTGTGTAAAATAATTGAGAGGTTTCATATTATTCCTTTCATACGTTCAAAATCCAGTTTGTATTTTACAGTTATGGCATACCTCCAGTTGGACTAGCTGCATTTCAAGTGCTTGATAGCCACATGTGGCTAGTGGCTACCTTACTGGAACAGCCCATGTACGGAGTATAGCATTTAGGGAGAGGTAATTGTAGCATATTTTGATCTAACAGTTTATTTGATTAGAAATGATGAAGAGTACAAAGTCCTAGAGTTTAGTTTAATTTGATCTCTAACTTTGTGTATGACCTTGGGGGAAATCGCTTAGTCTTATGGTTCTTTCATCTGTAAAACTAGAGGTACTTGACATCTGCTTCATGAGTGTTGTGAAGATTAATAGGTAATGTTAGGAAGATGCCTGGCAATTCTCTGAGCGTTTTATTACCTTCAGCTTTTCTGTTTGGGGGGAGGGAAGGGATTTAATAGGATTCAGTATAATTGATTCTCTTACTCCCTTAGTTTCAGTGGCTCTTTTTTCTCTCTGCTTGTATAACTTGTTACATTGAACAAAATAGAAAAAGTTTTTAATACAGAGTCATGTAGTTGCTCATTGAAGGGCAGTTTAGACACACCACATTAGTGATCCTTTTAAAGTTTTAATTTCTGAGTGTTGGAGTTGAAAGTTCATAGATTTCAATCTGATATTTGTTCCTACCATTATGGCTCCTCTAAAATGTGGTCATGTTAAGTTTCTTGAAAGACAAAAAGCATCAAAGAAGGCATATGGGGTTGAGTACCCATTTAAAATAATTTTCAGGAACTATCAGATGATATCCACCATGGCATGGCTGCTTCTTACAGTGTGGTTGAAGATCCCCAGTCTTAGTTTGAGAATAGTAACCATAGAAAAGAGGGTATGCAGTGCAACACAGGAAATGGGTAGTGACCAAACTTGAAATAAAAAATTTGTCAGGATAAAGTAAATTAAGCTCATATAGTTTATGTTTTTTAAAGTAGAGGGGAATTTTCTGGTAGATTTCCTAATAAATCTGCATACTTTTTATGAAAGTTCTGAGTGTCTGGGTTCAAATAGAGCATAAAATATAACTAGATCTTTTAAAAACACAACTTTAAGAAAACAACTTACCCTAAATATAAAAGAATATTAAAATGCTACATAATTAGAAACTTGTGATTATCCACACAAACACAAAATATGAAGTCAGCTTGAACTTTTTTAAAAAAGGTACTTGATTGGCAAGAGTTTAATAAATTGATCAGCTCTTTTGTTGTTTTGAAAGAGCCTTGGTGATTTGTTAAAGTGTACAGAGTGAAAAGCATTGTTAAGGTATTAAGTCTTGTTAACTTTTAGAGACTGATCTCTCTCACCACAAATCTTGGAACATATTTACTATACTTAAAATAACTCCTGTCTAATTTTTCACATAATAGTCCAAGCATGTGACAGTATGAAATATCTGATAGAAATATCGTTAGGAATTAAATGATTGTTTTGGTGCTTCCTGCCAACTTTGCTGGTTTACAAGGTAGCCAGTTTGAGAATTGCTTCATTGATAGTTTTCTTGGAGATACCAAGATGCCCTTATATTTCATAGTCACTAAGTATGTCAAAAGAATATACAAGATTGGGAAGAATTGTAGGAGTGATTTAGATTTTAAAGAATGAAGCTATTTTAGAAAAAAAAATGCATAGGTAGTTTTTAAACATTGATTTCTAATACCTGATAGTGGTTGTGGGTCCTTAAGATATTTTTTAATGTTTTCTGGAGCAGCATTCATCTATTTGAGGCCTGTAGTGATGAATGAAACAAAAGCATGTCATCAAATTTAACCTTGATCGCTGATTTTGGTACTTACTCGCTGTTTTAGTTTTGGAACAGAAGAAAGAAGTATGACTGAAGGGAACCTTTTAAGCACCCACTGTATATGCTTTTAACTGTATTCACATTTCTCTCAATCTTATAAATATTGAATTTATTTTAAAGAAGAAATTTTAAAGAAGAAACTCTTGTGCTTTTGATTTAATAAGATAACATTCAAGGGAATGATTTTAATTCAGGTGTGTCAAGAGTCTGTTCTTTTTGCATGTACCATATTTACTCCATTTGACTTTCAGCCTTAGTGCTGGTCTCAAATTTGATGAAAAGGTTTTATGTGAAAGCACTGAGCATAGTCCATGGGGTATAATAGGTATTCAGTAAATGTTTTCTTTTTTTCTCAGAGGGTTCTTTGGAAATTGTGT